>NC_081345.1:76868058-76893017 GCF_029784015.1 Lycium ferocissimum
ATATAGAGAGATATTTTAGAGAGAAGGGGTGTGAAATGGAAATGAAATGAATAAGACTTGAATCCCTTATTAATACACAAAATCTGACCCGACCAGTTTCTACGGACCAACATACGGTCCGTATAATTTATACTGACCGTATGTACGGCCGTAGATTTAGTCCGAGAGGGGTCTCAATGCGGAAGCTGGAAATGCGGCTAAACATACGGTCTATATGTTTTATACGACGGTATGTTTGGTCGTATAATGCTCAGTGATTCCGAACTTGTTCTCGTCGACTCGTTTGATCTCCAATCCTTATGGAACCTTCTTGACACTTGTTTATCACCTCATTATCAATCTAAGGGACGTTATAACTCTTCTCCAAAGCCTTGTTAAATCGTCGTTAACTCGTTACTCGTAAATTCTTTCATCATATGTATTGCCTTCTCTTGGCAACTTTCTCGTCTAACATCGAATTTCTTTGTAATCTTACTTAAGGTCATCAAATGTCATTCTTTACTTATTTAAACATAGTATACTTTGTACTCTTCGATAGTCTATTCACTGTGCATCAACGAAAAATTTTCTGAGGTGCAACACATATATGGACGTATAGTTGCTGCTTGTTCTTTAGATTTTATGCTCATAGATTCTGGTCACTTTCTTGTTAGGATAAGTTTAGTAAGCAAAATGAAAACCTCCTAAATTAGTGAACAAGATGAAGCCTTATATATTGTAGTTACTTAGTGGACCATTGGTCCACGTGCCTCTTCATTATTTTAGGTAGCAAGTTGTAAGGTTTCCACCACTCATATATGCATGGTTAGTCACTAATTGACTTCCCCATCAGATCCCACATGGAAGTGCAATACTTAGCATTTTATCCATTATCTTAATTTATCTTTGTATCCTTACTACACTGCAAATTAACCAATTAAACTCATAATTAATTCTTGTCCTCAATTCACTTGAATAACAATCATTTTTAGCACACTTCATGTACTCGTTATCATGACCATATCATATACCACTAGTCCATAGCCTCTATTGGGACATACGAAATATTATTTCCAATCATCGTTGTCACTCTTTACTGTCTTAAATCATTTAGGGACTTCATTCTTTTATACACCGAGCTTTTAATTTGCATGCTTGAATATAACCAAATCCTTCGGGGTCGGGTAAATTTGCTCATGTTGGATGGTTCAATTTCCTAGTCCAAAAATACTGGATGTTATAGCTTGGACCGTATTTCACTCAAATAAATTTCAAATCTTGACGAAACTTATTTTCTTCGATTTTTTTAACTTCTAATCCTTATGATACATCTATACTCACTCTAACCACTTATAAGCTTGGGGGATAACCTCGTTTCCGTTACTAGTGTCATTTAACTCGCACGCTTTGCAATGCATGAAAACATGGGATGTAACATATGCAATAGCCATACATACTTATATATATATATATATATATATATATATATATATATACACACACACACACATAGGTATTCTTAAGTCATGTCAACATCAGCATCATCCTTGCCACTATTACTATTATCATCATCGTTATTATCATCATCACTTTGAAGAACTTTCACCGGAGGTATTTCAAAATATCGAAAGTCATGAACATTCTATCTTTTCTAGGAATAGAACGTTTTGAATATTTTAGATGGCATCCCTAGAGTTCACCTTGTCATCATAATCATTATCATTATCATCACGAGAAACATTGTCAACAATATCAAGAGAATCTCGAGGATCATGAGCTTACAGCATTTATAGGAATAGGAGTAGCGTAAATATCTCGTATAGATGCAAAATGAGGAAAACGTGCCTTTAGAAATAAGGGTTAGCCTTACATACCTCTTTGTCTCCTTAAATCTATCGACTAAATGGTTCCTTTCGAAGCCAACGATTCTACATCCAAGAGAATTCGTGCTAAGATTAGATACTTGATAATATACTCAACTTTAAGCTAAAGCTAATAACAATTGGGCAGCATTTCCTTTATTTCTACAACTTCCTCCATATAATATAACAACTCCCAAACATCAATAACAACATTCATAATATTATAATCAATAACTTTGTCAAGTTCGACATTATCCAATTCCCACAATTCCCTACCAAAATGATTCATGACCATAGCTATGGCATAACACCGTATTCGTTCTCATATAATACTTCTTTAACATCATTTGTATCATTTACAATAAGATTCCACTCATAACATGATACAAGACCAACTCCATCGAGCTTCATGAAGATGGAGTCTTTGAAGATTATGGGAGGTCCACATAGGATGGCCTTCAAGCTATGGGAGATAGCTTGGATGGAAGGCTTCAAGAACGTCATATTCAAGATATGAAAGATAGCTTGGGAGGCTATTTGGAGAAGGAGGTTATGCATGCAAAAGGGGCCTGTACTTAAATGCAAGCCTTTTCAAGTTTCACTTCCATAGAAGACATCCAAACAAGGCCCTTACTTCATTAAGGGTATAATTATAATAATGTAGTGTCTTCTTTATTTCATTAGTATAAATAGCTAGTATTTTTATTTCATGGGGGAGCTTTTGATGAATTATGAATATTTTGAGTGTTTTAGGGTTATCAATAGAGAGAGAAACTTGTGAGAGGCCTTTGGTAGGCTCTTGTTGATTCTTGTGTTGTTGAGAGGATGGTTGCTTGAGAATTCGATTCCCTTAAGGTCAACTTAAGAATTTGGTGTTTCTTTTGATGATAATTTAGAGGTCTTAGTTTCATATAACTTTGGTTGCTAAATTAAATCTTAAGTTGTGTCAAATTATCTATCTTTTTTTTTCCTTTTGTTTATCTTCTTACTTTCTCGTTTTCGCGTATCTGTTCTTGTATCAATTGGTATCAGAGACATCCAAAAAAGGCCCTTACTTCATTAACGGTATAATTGTAATAATGTAGTGTCTTCTTTATTTCATTAGTATAAATAGCTAGTATTTTTGTTTCATGGGGGAGCTTTTGATGAATTATGAATATTTTGAGTGTTTTAGGGTTATCTCTAGAGAGAGAAACTTGTGAGAGGCCTTTGGTAGGCTCTTGTTGATTCTTGTGTTGTTGAGAGGTTGGTTGCTTGGGAATTCGATTCCCTTGAGGTCAACTTAAGAATTTGGTGTTTCTTTTGATGATAATTTAGAGGTCTTAGTTTTATATAACTTTGGTTGCTAAATTGAATCTTAAGTTGTGTCAAATTATCTATCTTTTCTTTTCCTTTTATTTATCTTCTTACTTTCTCATTTCCGCGTATCCGTTCTTGTATCAATTGGTATCAGAGCTTCGATTAGATTTGTTATATCAAATCTAGCCTAGGGTTTATTACTATAAGAAAAAAAAATTGAAAAATCCTAGAAAACCCCCCCAAAAAAATTGTTTGTTTTGTTGTTTTGTTATTTGATTCTTGTTCCTTAGTACGTTAGAGTTTCAAATCTTCAAATTTCATGTCAATCGGGTCAATATTGAAGAATCCACCATTTTTTAGTTGAAGCTTTTGAAAAACTTGAAGAACTTGAAATGGGTCTTGTTGATTTGGGTGAAATTGGGACTTGAAACTTATTGGGCTTTGTTTTACAAGTCTTGGATAGTCTAAATCTAAAATTTGAAGGAAAAATAAGTTGATTTGAAGGTAGTTGGAAATTTGAAATTGTTGGTGTTCTTGAAGGTCTTCAAATCTTCATAGGGAAGAAGACTCTCCAAAAGGGCATTTAATCCAAAGATTTCAAGTCAAGATTTAGGGAAAGTGTTTTTCTACCCCAAATGGGTAAATACTAGGTTGAGTGGGCCCAGGAACGTTATCAGATCCAAGAAATTTGGTCCAAAATTTGAGAAGTTCGAGTTCAACACGAAAATCACTGAAGCCGGGAATATTACAAATTACGGACCGTAAATCACATTACGGACCGTAGTACGGGTCGTAAACTTTGATCTTGAAATTGTAGCTCACTGGAATTTGGCAACATCGTTAAATACGGATCGTAAACCACAATACTGACTATAAATCACAATACGGACCCGTATTCCCCAACCTTATAAAAGGACCAAGGATTGGAGCATTCTGCCTAGGAAAGACATCGTTAAATATGGACCCAAAAACAAAATATGGCCCGTATCTTGTGGGTCGTAAAAGGCAAGGAACATTCTGTTTTGGGCATCACTAAATACGGACACGAAAAATGGACCGTAAACCACAATATGGACCATATTTTGTCAAGCTCAAACCGTATACTCAAGGTACCTTTTTAATTCCAAATGTCATTTCAACCCACTTCCATTTCTCAAAAATTTCTTGATCCTTAGTTGTTGGTCTTGTGTCCCTAGTCCTTTGGTAGGGAAAAAAAAAAGAGTAGAAATTTTAAAAATTTCATTATTTCAAATTGATACCTTGGATCATTTGGGATTTCAAGACCACGTTTTCAAGTTATCACCTACCCGGGCCCGAAATTTGATTTATTTCCCGATTTTAGCATCCCAATTTTCTTGTGTCTCTCAACTAGTAGCCATTTAGTAGTTGTTCCTACTTGTGTTTGCTAGTTCTTGTGTCCGTATTTCTTTCGTGCTAATTCTTTTCGTGCTTTTCTTCGTTTTTAATTTCTTGGCTCAAGTGCGTTTATTTTGAATTGAGTCGTCCTCTTTCTTCGAGTCTAACAAGAATCCATTCCGACCTCAAGTAGCAATTGTGCACCTTGCAAGCAACCGAATCCAATCGAGAATCAACATCGGCCAATCCATTTGAGTGGTAAAAGGCAAGAGTGTGTGAGTTCATTTGAGTGGTGCTAGCCGAGCACAAACGAGTGTAAACACGAGTGTGGTGAGGATTCTCTACTAACGTGTTTGCTAAGTGTTCTTTGCAGGTACTTCTCTATGGATTCTGATTCATGTGGTGGCGATTATGATTGTTATGATCATGATGGTTGTAGTTATGAAAGGGAGGACTATGGGAGCTATCAAGGGTGTGATGATGGGGAATATGAGAGCTATATGGGGGATGGTGATCATGAGGAATTTCAAGGAGAGAATTACCATTTTGAAAGAGAATATGAAGAGAATGGTACTCATGTGTCTCATAAGGAAGATGGGGATGAAGAAGAACCTTGTTATGCTTCACATGATGAAGGTGAAGGTTCTTGTTCTATACATCATGATGATTAAGACGACTCGAGATATGACTCTCCTTCACACGTATATTATGGGTATTATGGGGAAAATCCTTATACAAATAAGACTTGTGGAGGGTATGTCTATGGAGGTAGTGGAAGTGCTAATGTTGATTATGGAAGGACTTCTATTGGGCATACATATGCTTCTTCTTGTAGTACTTCCTATCCGAAGCAAAGTGGCATGAGTGGGAATGTGAGTACTAGTTGGAGTCGTCCTATGCAAAAAAAAGGTGGTTCCAAAGAGGCGATTCATGGAGACCAACGTAAACCTTTGTGGTAGAGAGGGAATTCTTGTGCTTGATGACGATTGTTACACCAACTTCATCACCCCTCGTGCGGTTGAAGAGTTAAGGTTACCTTGTGTGATTAGGCAAAATCCTTATTATGATGAGGGAGGGTATTGGGTTGATAAGAGAGTGATGGTATTCATTTCACTTGGTGAGTACCAAGAGGAGGTTTGGTATGATGTGCTTCCATTGGATATTTGTCACATATGTTTAGGTGGCCCTTGGTTTCAAAGGCATAAGATCCCATATGAGCAAGAGTGGCATAAGTATGTCGTGGATGAAAGGAGGAAACCTCTATTTCCATACGTACTTCGTAGAACGAATCCAAGTTCAAAAGTGTGAGATACCTATGTGAAATGGCCTACCTTGGCTAAGGAAGCTACTAGAGAAGAATATGAGAAATGGGAGTTCATAATAGATGAAATCTTCGCTAGCTACAACTATTCACAAGAAATAAAAATGGACTTAGCCGTTCAAATTTTTGACTCAAAGCTTGTCAAATATTGGGAGTATGTGAAAAGTTGTGGGAGACAAGTGAGGAGTCCAATCAAGATTTGGGAGGACATGAAAAGGATATTGAGAGGCCAATATCCCAAGCCCCATGTGAGAAGAAATGAATCTGTGAAGGGTACCTCTTTTGAGAAAACCCCATGCTTGACGGCAAGGACGGCGGCCCCAACCATTCCTTCAATTGGTCAAAGGAGCTTACATGAACACCAAGGTAAGATCACTTATCCTTATACTCCTACATCTTTGTGTGATTTTAATGTCAAATCAAGTATGAAAGATAGTTTACCTTGCGTTAAGCCTAATGCTTCTTTGCCATGTATTGGTCATGTCATTGTTAAAAGTAGGGGTGTCAAATGGGCGGGCTGGGCTGAAATTGGCCCAATCAAAATGGGCTGAGGTAATAAATGGGTTGGGCTAACATTGGCCCAAAAGTTACTTAGGCTGAAATGGGTTGGGCTGGGTCATGACCCGCTCAACTTGACCCAGTTTTTTTGAAGGGTCTATTTTCTAGAAAAATATTTTTCGCGAAAAATATTTTTGCAAATTTTTTGTGAAAAATATTTTTGAGGAAAATAATTTTCGTGGTAAATATTTTCGAGGAAAACATTTTTCGTGAAAAATATTTCCCTTCATATTAAACATACCACAAACTTATAAGATACATGATATAAGAAAAGTGTATACATGAAAAAAAAAAAAAAAATCTCAAGCAATAAACCCAAATTTAAATAGATCTTATAAATGGGCTAGAATTGGGCTAATATTGGGCTAAGTTGGAGATCACTTTAAAATGGGCTATGTTGGGTTGGGCTAAAATCAGCCCAATATAAAATTATCTTGAGCCCAACCCATAAAAATTTTTCCGGGTTGGGCGGGCCATCACCTTTTGGGCCAAATTTGACACCCCTAGTTAAAAGTGTCCCCACACTAGTTGATCCTATTGATGACCGAATTGATCCTTCTTGTAAGGTCGATTTGTGTCTACCTAGTGTTGACACTTGTACTTTGAATGATAGTGCATTATCGAATGAAGGTGCTCAATCACTAGTTGATCCTTTAGATGACCAAATTGATTCTTCTTGCAAGATCAATTTGTGTCTACCTAGTGTTGACACTTGTGAGTCAAATGGTAGTACAATGTCATGTGGTCATCATGTTAGTAATTCTTGCGGGTTTGACATACTACCAACTAGTGTTGATCAACTTTCTTGTAATGATAATTCACTACTTGAGGATCCTTGTGATGTGTTTAATGTACTTCTAGTTAGTGATAATGTTGATATAGTTGGTCAATTGAAAGAATGTGGCATCTCACCCTTGTTTGTTTCATGTCAAAATGGGTCTCTTGATCGTACTTTAGTGTCATGTGATAAGACTCCAACTTGTAGTGGTGATGTGTGTCATGTAGACGGTCATGTGAGCGAAAATGCATTAAAAGATGACATTGGTTCTTTTGAGAGTGAAATGACATGCTTTGACTCCTCATTATTCATGGATTACTCTCTTGTAAAGGATAATGTTTTATTTGAGGATGACATGACTATTGAGAGTGAAGTATCTAGTGGGATGTTTTGTAATGTTGAAAGTGTGGCCACTTTTGGTGACTACGTGGTATTTGAAAATCCACTATGGGATGATAACTCTCTTCCCTATGATGGAGATCATGACGGGAAGTGTTCAAAAGTGATACAAGATCAACTCCATCGAGCTTCATGAAGATGGAGTCTTTGAAGACCATGGGAGGTCCACACAGAATGGACTTAAAGATATGGGAGATAGCTTGGATGGAAGGCTTCAAGAACGTCACATTCAAGATATGGAATATAGCTTGGGAGGCTATTTGGAGAAGGAGGTTATGCATGCAAAAGGGGCTAGTACTTAAATGCAAGCCTTTTCTAGTTTCACTTCCATGGAAGACATCCAAACAAGGCCCTTACTTCATTAAGGGTATAATTGTAATAGAGCTAGTTGTCTTCCTTATTTTCTTAGTATAAATAGTAGGCTAAACATTTCAATAGGGAGCTTTTGATGAATTATGAATATTTTGAGTGTTTTTAGGGTTATCTCTACAAAGAGAAACTTGTGAGAGGCCTTTGGTAGGCTCTTGTTGAATCTTGTATTGTTGAGAGGTTGGTTGCTTGGTAATTCAATTCCCTTAAGGTCAACTTAAGAATTTGGTGTTTCTTTTGATGATAATTTAGAGGTCTTAGTTTTATATAACTTTGGTTGCTAAATTGAATCTTAAGTTGCGTCAAATTATCTTTCTTTTCTTTTCCTTTTGTTTCTCTTCTTAATTTCTCATTTTCTCATATCCGTTCTTATATAAATTGGTATTAGAGCCTAAATTAGGTTTGTTTCAACAAATCTAGCTTGGGATTTGATTCTACAAAAAAAAAATGAAAATAAAAAAAAAATCAAAAATTATTTTTGTGTTGTTATTTTGATTTTTTTGAGGTTGGATTTGAGTTTTTTGCTATCAAAAACCTCTAGATCCGAAGTTTCAAGTGATTTGGTTGAGTTTTGAAAAATCACCATTGAAGACCTTCAAGCTTTTTGAAGAACTCCAAATGGGTCTTGGTGATTGAGCTTAAATGGAGGTTAATTCTTATTTGGCTTTGTTCTCTAGATGAAAGGGAGTCTAGATCTGAAATTTGATGGAAAAATACGTTAATTTGGAGGTGAATTGGATTTTGGGTGTTCTTCATGTTCTTGAGCATCTTCATATCTTCATAGGGAAGAAGAAGAAGAAGACCAAAGGGTGAGTTTGATCCAAAATATATTTCCCAAAGTTGTGAAAAGGTGTTTTCTACCCAAAGGAGAAAATACTAGGTTGTGTGGGGCTATTAGGTCAGCAAAATCGAAGAATATTGCACAATCTCGAGCCAACTGAAGTTTTTCCGAGTTCATATTATATGGACGAGTTCCACGGACCATAAAATATTATACAGTCCGTGAAACTCAAGTTTAGGTCGTGAAAGGCAAACTGTTTGGACCAGTTTCTGCCCAATTTTGGTCCTAAGATACGGATGGGTTCCACGGACCGTGAAAGTCAACCTGAAGAACTCGTGAAACTTGGTCCCTAAAACCAACATTCTGCTGCGAGTTGGTCTTGTTACATGACCACTTATACGAGCCGTATTATCTTTCACGGTCCGTGAAAGTCTAAGAGAGGTGGGTCGTAAAAGAATATCTTGAGCTCGTGAAAGCCATTTGTTGGTCGTGAAAGTGGTTGGAGTTCGTGAAACTCCAATTTCAACAATCTCATTTAGGTGATTTGTTCTTAATTCTTTTCAATTCCAAAAACAAAAACAAAAAAAATCTTGGGATTGCTTGTTGATTTTGTGTCCCTAATCCTTGGTAGGGAGCAACAAAAAAAAAGAGTATAGAAACTTAAAAATTTCCATTATTTCAAATTGATACCTTGGATCAATTGGGGCTTCACGGTCGTGTTTTCAAGTTATCACCTACCCGGGCCCAAAGTTTTAGTTATTTTCTCGATTTTGCATTCAATTTTCTTGTGTCTTTCAACTAGTAGCCATTTAGTAGTTACTCCTACTTTGTGTTTACTAGTTCTTGTGTCCGCATTTTCAATCGTGCTAATTCTTTTCGTGCTTTTCTTCATTTCACCTCGTTGTTAATTCCTTGGTTCAAGTGTATTTATGTTGAATTGAGTCGTCCTCTTTCTTCGAGTCTAAAAAGAATCCATTCCAACCTCACGTAGCAATTGTCACGACCTAACCCCGTAGGCCGCGACTAGTGCCCGAGCTGGGCACCCGTACACACCCATTAACCAGAAACAGCATACAAATAACTTATACATTCAGAAAAGTAAAACGTCGCCCCAAAGCTGTCACATATATATATACATATCGCGGTCACAACTTTCAGCAAATGATATCGCACATAAGCCGGTAAGGCTATCATAATACGGGGGGGCGTCTAGAGCACAAACCACACAAACACAACTGTACAATAACTTCCCACAACCCACACATATTTCTACAGACCTCTAAGAGTAATAACAGAATCATATGACGGGACAGGGCCCCGCTGTACCCCTGAATAGACGTATACATACACATATATAACAAAGGTGTCTGTACCCAAAATATAGGCTCCGGAACAAGGGAGCGCTCCAAGATAGCTGAATGGAAATCCTAAGCTGGCGGATCACCAAAACGGGTATCTGTACCTGCGGGCATGAAACGCAGCCCCCGAAGAAAGGGGGCGATACGAAATATGTCCGAGTATGCAAAGCATGAAATACGATGAAACGGGACCATAATCGGAACAAGAAGTACAGAAAGTAAATGCAATATCCAGAATACCAAAATGCTTACTTATTAAAACACAAATCATGCATGGGGCTCGGGAATATGGTCGCCCTCCCGTCGTTGGCGCCATAACACATCATACTCCGGAAGATTTCATAACTCCGTAACCCAAAGATATCCCCGTAACACATCATAACACCGTAACACATCATAACACCATAACACATCATAAATCCAGAATATATATACACGGTACCCGGCCCTCTAGCGAGGGACTCGGTGAACCGTAACACATCATACTCCAGAATATAGCATAGTGCACACGATGACATAACCGGCCCGGGACTCGGCGAAAGATGTAACAACAGTGTGCACGAGCAGAGTCGTGAGTAACCATATGCATAAAATTCATCATTACAGACTCAATAGGTAAGTAAGTAATCAATGCTCGGGGGTTACGACGATAATCACGCTAAGTTCTTTCAAAAAGTTGTTAAAACTATACAAAGGGAAGTCTCGGGGACCACGGACAAGTATCAAACCAATCCGAGCCTGCCTATGAAAGTTAGAGACATTATTCAACATAAAACCCTTTTGGAACAAAACTTTTTATGCAGCGTTTACTATCCAATCACATAAAAGTCACAAAGACCATAGTTCGACTATATTAAGAATGCTATCATCAAGAAGTGAATAAGAATCATGGACATGCTCGGATCTTATGAATAGAGTTACCCCGAGGCTCGTATCATAGCTTACTTACAACTAAGACATGCCAAAAGAAAGAAAGGGTAAGCTTTACATACCTCGTCCGCTTCCTAAGCTAATCCGAACTTAGTCTCGGGCTTCCCAAGATCTACAACAACATCATTTGATACCAAACATCAGCTATAGGTACTTAGGAATTCAATCCCAAGCTATCACTTTATTTACAGAAATTTGGGCAGCATTTCCCCTATAAATTCAACAAACCCCGAGAATTCAACTCGGCCAAATCATCAACAACAATACCAACAACCATACTAACAACATCAACAATTAATTCAAAACGTATTTTAACGTTAGTAACTCTTTTCTACATAATTCGACAACATTCCATTTTTATTCAAATCAACCACATATAACCAAGCCAACATCAATGCTCACACATTCAAGTACTAATCCGAAACCATTCAAACACGACTCACGAACACTTCAAACAATCCGCACAATACTCAAAACAACCCAACCAAAATACTACTCCACCCGAAACCTTCCATTTTCAATAGGAACAACAACAACACATTTCTTTCTTCCAAATTCATGAACTACACCAACAATCCACACGTTAACAACATTATCCTCATAAATACAAGAAACTATATTAAAATCACATTAGCTTCTAAAAACAGCCCACACACGATTTCAACTTCAACTTGAATCACTAAATCTTCATTTTCACCATAGAATCCATAACAACAACAATCAAAATATCAATTAAAATCAATTCACCATATCTTATGAAATCAGCCCCTACACGGCTCAACATCAACATACATGATTTCATGAATTTCATCCATTTCTACACACTACGACATGTACAAACCACCCCTAACACATGTAAAAAAAAGATTAATCCTTACCTTTTCCACTTAGTTCTTCAACTTGGCTAGGGTTGTGTCTTGCAAGAATGAATGCTTTGCTCACTCCAACAACTATTCCACGTTAATTAGGACCTTCCAATTGGTTGAAAAGCTAGAAGAAAATTTTTTTCATCAAGATTTTTGGGACCTCAATTTCGGCTAGCATGGCCGAATGGTTCCCTCTTTGTTTCTCCAAGTTTCTCCAAGCTTCTAAGTGTGTAAAGATGATGAATTATGACTTGCTAGTCATCTAATATCAACATATATAATTCATCCAAGTGTACCATGCCCCACACATGGCTTGGATGAATTAAATTTCGCCAAGCCATGGGTGGGAGCCACTCATAAGCCACACGGCCAACTTGGCTTGATTCATGAAATAATTAACTTTTCATAATTCACTTTTAACCCCTAATCTTCCTTAATATTCCACACCAATGAAATCACAAGCAACTTATGCCCTAAAACAAAATCGGAGGTTAAAAGTCTCCACCTCGTATTCCAAAATAGTCTTGTCCTTAACTTATCACAACTAGCTCGGAACACCCCAACGTACAAAATACGGGATATAACATCCTCCCCCCCTTTAGAACATTCGTCCTCGAATGTTAAACTAGTCCTACAGGGTCTTATAAGCATTTCGGGGGAGTCCCTTGTATAGGTATCACATACAGTTCATTCATCAATCAACATAACCCATCTAGGAATTTGGATTACCTGTAGGTATAGGAAATAGGTAGGGATGCTTATTCTTCATCTCCTCTTCAGCTTCCCAGGTCATCTCCTCCTTGTTATTGTTTTGCCACAATACCTTAACGGAAGCCACATCTTTAGTACGCGACCTTCTCACCTGACGATCCAAAAGATGGCTATAGGCTGCTCCTCGTAGGATAATTCCTCTGTCACCTGGATATCATCTATGGGAAATACTCTGGAAGGATCACCTACATATTTGCGAAGCATTGACACGTGGAAGACTGGATGCACTGCTCCCAAATCAGACGGTAGGTCTAATTCATAGGCAACCTCGCCTACTTTACGGACGACCTGGTAAGGTCCAATATACCTCGGACTGAGCCTCCCTTTCTTGCCGAATCTCATAACACCCTTCATGGGTGACACTTTCAAGGATACCCAATCGCCGACCTGGAACTCTAAGTGTCAACGTCGATTATCGGCATATGACTTCTGTCGACTCTGGCTGCTAAGAACCTTTCCTGAATAAGCTTCACCTTATCAATAGCTTGCTGAATCCTGTCTGGGCCAATTAACTTAGTTTCGCCAACATCAACCAGCCCATCGGTGACCTACTTCTTACCATACAGAGCCTCATACGGCGCCATCTGGATACTAGAATGGTAGCTATTATTATAAGCGAACTCAACAAGTGGCAAAAGATCATCTCAGCTACCTCTGAAATCAATAACACAGGCCCGCAACATATCTTCTAGCGTCTGAATAGTACGTTCGGCCTGCGCGTCAGACTGAGGGTGAAATGCCGTGCTAAGACTCACTTGCGGTTCAATGGTCAACGTCATTAGTCCTTACATCCTTGTCACCATTTACCTTTACATTCCGAGTGCTCACCCAACATGACTTTGTCGCTAGTGAGTATAATGGTTATGGCCCTTAAACTATTCCTCCTAGTTCCTTCCCAGGACTACTTCCATCGATCCAAAGTATGTATATACGAAATGGTTCTGCACCCTTCGTTATCCTTCACAGTACAGCTACACTTATGGCAATTCATAATTCGAGTTCAAACTAAATCCCTGGGCTCTTGCCACAACTATTCCTTTAGCTTTCTGCCACAACTGTTTCTTTAACTTTTATCCCTCAAATCTTACAATACAACCCAAAAGCATAGGGCTACGAAAATTCTTACTCCCTTACGATTCTCTCATAACACAAGTATACGTGTCTTCGATTTCCTTGTATTGGCGACCGTTTCGAACTCTGGCTCCAAGCTAATAAATTTCCCCTTCTGGAGCATGAGAACGCCATAATCCCTTTCGAGTCCAATATGTTCTTCCCCCCTTTAATAAGGAGGTCCTAATACACCAATAATTTTTAGATATCTATCGTCGTGGTCACTATCCTTTCGTCCCACTTGTCGAAGTCTGTTCTTCAACCCCACACATTCCTCTTTTGTTCCATACTACCACGCTCTATCCCTCTCACACGCCTACCCTCAAACTTTTATCCAAATAGTGCCGTGCTTTGCCCGTCGTCTCTCTTGGAGGCTTTACTCCCTCATGTTCCTTACCCTTTTGCTTTTTCCGACATTTTGGTCACCTTACCTTCCATCTACTCACTTTCTTTCTTTTCCAAATATCATTGTATTAGAACTTTTCGAGCTTAACCTGTAGTGAAAACAACATCAGCTTGCCTTATAACATTTGTGCCATTTTTTTCCACTTGAGCTTCGTTACCCTGTCCGATTATTGCCTTCCAATATGCCGCAACGTCGATTGCTGGAATACACATACCCGCTGATATAGCCATGTATGGGATATCATATACATACGTATACATAATTGCTACTATCTTGCTTACAAAATATTTCCAAATGCTATTTAACTTACCCTGCTTCTAAAGTTGTGATGCACCTTCTTTCTCTTCACTGGTTCAGTCTGCCTCGTCCTATGTGACCTCTTAAGGTTCCTGCCCACTCGTATACTCGATTTCTCTTAGGCTACCCTAGCTTCCCATTTGTCTCTCCCGTGTCCGACTCTATAGGACTTTTAGTACACACTTCCTGCGGGGTCACCCATCCCAAAATTTCTCTCACTCCAGCACACTTAACCTTGGAACTCTGATGAAATACGATGCTCTAATGCTAGTATGATAGTGTCCACCTCACCGCATGACCTTCATCACCTAATCTGGAATAAGTTGAAGTCTTAACAGATTTCAAAACGTTCTCATAACACATCTCCCTCCGAATTAGAAAGGGTCTCTTACTCCAATCAATAATTATTTAATACTCGTAGTCATTCCAAATTCTCAGTTAGGTGGCACTTATATTCCAACGATAAGTGTCCAAAGTTCTCTTGAAGTAGTATCTTTATCTCAACCTATATCACCTGTTTCTTTTGATGAAATTATATGGCACCATCTGTTCCTTAAGCCTACCATCTTTGTCGCTTAAAAATTCCATTATTTTTTAGGTGGGGTCGTGTGCACGCAGCACCCCTTTATGCTTTATGCCTTTTTACCCTTACTGTGTACCCAACACAGGCTTCTAACTTACTCAAAAACATACCAAGCTCGTCTCAATAATGGTCTGATCTTATCACCATGTCGTCGCACTACACCTTTAAATTCATAACTATGTATTCCCCTTTTCGTTCCATATTCGTACTCATTTAATTACGTCCATCTTGAGTGCTTCCTTTAGTATCCCCTTACCATATTTTTCCAGTCCATGTCCGCCCTTCTTTTCTGCGCACGAGGAATTTTATAGTACCTCTATGTCCTTCGGAAAATACTACTCCTACATAATCCCTTTCTCATTTTCAAATCATATTCTGTTCATCCCTATTTTTCTTATCATACCGCTCATTTCCTAGTACTCATTCTACCTCGTTGCTCATCTTTCTATAGTTTGGTCTTTCACAGTTCCGTCACTGATACTACTCGTGTTCTCGGCTACACATGTCATAATCTATTACTGCACTATCAGACCATGCTCCTATGTTGTTATTATGTGGTGATCAAATGCAGCAATTTGTCAAACCTTTCAGATTTTTAAAATTTTGGACTACTCATGAGGAGTTCCAAGATATAGTGAATCAACATTGGCAATCAGATGGTACTTTAGATGTTTTTCTGTCTTTTAAGCAGAAAATGAAAAAGGTTAAAACAACTTTATCTCATTGGAGTAAGCAGGCTTTTGGGGATATCTTCAAGCAACTATGTATTAGGGAAGATATTGTTAGAGTTAAGGAGCAATTATTTGAAGAAGATCCCTCAGAAGTAAATAGAATGGTCTTGTAAAGAGCACAAGTCGAACTGAAAAAGTACCTCCATTATGAAGAAGAATTTTAGAGACAAAAATCTGGTTTTGACTGTTTTTCAGAAGGTAATAGGAATACAAGATTTTTCCACAATATTGTGAATGGTAGGAGGAAGAGAGCTCATCTTGGTAGAATTCAGAATGCAGATGGAAATTGGATTGAGGGTACAGATAATATTGCTGCTGAAGCAATTTCTTTTTATCAGAAGCAATTTTCACAGGAGAATGAAGGTGGTGATTTTGCCCTTTTGAATCATATTCCTAATATGGTTAGGCAGGAAGATAATGATCTTATCTATGGCATGCCATCCTTAGAGGAGGTGAAACAAGCAGTTTTTGAATTGGCAAGTGATAGTGCAAGTGGTCCTGATGGTTTGACAGGTTCTTTCTACCAATCCTGTTGGGAAACTGTAGGTTCATATGTCTTTCAAGTGGTAACAGCTTTCTATGAAGGTCATACTCTTCCTAAATCCATAACACACACTAATCTAGTGTTGTTGCCCAAGAAGAATGCAATTGAGACCTTCTCAAATATGAGACCTATCAGTCTTAGCAATTTTATCAACAAAGTCATATCTAGGGTGATTCATAATAAGTTGGAGAAGGTACTGCCTAGATTGATATCTGCTAATCAGTCAGGATTTGTCAAAGGAAAGAACATTATTGAGAATGTCTTATTGACACAAGAAATTGTGTCAGTGTCACGACCCGACCTACGGGCCGTGACGGGTACCCGAGGCTGACCACCGAGCACCCCTCATTCTACTGCTTAACCTGTCTTTATTCATTTCTCTTATCGTTTATAATAATAGAAAATGACTTTCATATAGAACATATTTACTTATATAACGTAGGCCCTTTGGGCTATCAAAATAATAATAGTATACATAGGCTTTCATTTACACAATGACTATGGGACCATGCTACCCACACATACGTATCTACGAGCCTCTACTAGAACACTGAACATATGGACCGGACAGGACCCCGCCGTGCCCAAAATACGTGTACGCAAAACCATATCTCAAAATAGCACCTCCGGAATAAAGGAGGGCTCCCGCAACTCGTCGCTAGCTACCGAGGATCCGCACCGTCTCCTCGTCTACCCGTGGTATGAACACGGCGTCCAAAGAGAAGGACGTCGCACGAATATTGTACCGAGTATGTAAAGCATGAGCAGATAAAGAGAAAAACATAACCGTATAATATGTGAAATAACATAAAGCGGGAGACGATAACATTCTCTTCATAGCACTTACTCGCTTTCCGTAGGGGCGTTCCATGTTCTATTTCGTACTCGTATTCATACATCCATATCCTTTACTTACTTACCTTTCATATCTATTATCTCGTCATACTCATGCCCGCATCACGTGCTTTGCATATACATAGCCCTTACTCGGCACTTACATGTTAGTAGTATATTCGAACTCTAATCACTGTCATATGTATAGCTTAATCGTACTCGTAAAGATATCACATACTTATCTCATTCGTACTCACATGAATGTGATGCATATGGTATAATCATACAGTAACACAATCATACTCACATAGATATCATACGTGAAACATAGTCGTGCTCATATAAGCATCATGCATATAACATAGTCGTATTCATAACGGTGTCATAATTGTAGCATACTCATACTTCTATAGATTAGTATCATTCGTACTTGGCCCCTTCGGCTCGATGGAATCGCTAGCATACGTACTCGACCCGCTCGGCTCGATGACATTACTGGTACACGTACTCGGCCCTCTTGGGCTCGATGGGATCCCCGGTATGCGTACTCGGCCCTCTTGGGCTCGATAGGCTTAGGATTATACGTACTCGGCCCCTCATGGGCTCGATACATACATATATACATATATATCACATAGGGGTATCATGACCTTAACATATCTAGTCATCATCTTGCATTCATCATAAACATACATACACTTATCATAATGTCGCATCTATTTGTACCCATTTGATCATTATCCGTATTCGGCCTCATAGGCTCGACAAAGATATCGTATTCGGCCACGAGGGCTCAATCACATCACCTACATCTCATATCGTACATGCATCATCATGTCGTCATAATACATATATTTGTGCATAGACACCCTATACTTCATATACGTGTCATCATACGTTATCATAGGTTCATCGCTATCATTTATTTCATGAACATATTATTCTTTCATCTTTACTCGTGTCATAATCGCATCGTAAGCGTGTCATATTTTAGCATTCTTACATCACATATAACTATACGTATCCTTAACACATACATTTGAACTCAAGACATCTATATCTATATCGGGGTGACATAAGGTCGTGGACCCCGATTTCGTTATGGAACATTCATACGTATTCTGCCTCACCTTGAAGGAACAAGCATAAGGTGAGTGGGCATAATGATCAATGCCATTAGATTACATATATAGCGTCATTAGCGTCTTAGGAGCATCATACCATAGGCTCTAGCATCTCTAGTCTTTAGCTTACTACCATCATTACCGTTATCATGCTCATAGCTTATCTCTTATCTCGTATGGCTATCCATGAGTGAGGACTCTTGACTTTCTTGGAGATGGGACATTCATAGTAAGGAGGAATTTCATGCCATAGAAGTCATGCCTTGGAAAGAAAGGGTTAAGCTTTACATACCTTTGTCGTTTAGCTTATTCTATCGCTTGCTCGTTCTCCTTTAATGCTCTCGTTTACCTTCAACGGAATTCGCATCAACATTAGCTATATAATCGTAAAATCATACTTACTAAGACTATAGAAATTTGGGCAGCATTTCCTTTGTTTATACTACTTTCCGCCATATTCCATATCACTCCCAACATTCATAATAATCATCACGATCGCTAACAACAATCGTCATTCATTCATATGATTCGCATTTCATAATTCACCTCAATTTCCCATAATTATGACTAAAAATCCATCGTCGTACTCTTTCGTATCCAATACTCATTTCATGTTCTATAGGTCATTTATAACACATTTATATCATCAACACATTCATTTCCATGATTCAATTCCCTACTAATCACTAATGACAATATTCATCCATTTAATGACCCATTTGTGGTGCTCTTCTACAATCCATGAATCTCAACTTAAAAATACTTCAATTAGCATGTAATAAACATGAAACTTACCTTAGATGATGAAGGGATAGGCCTTGGATGATAATTCACCTTTTCTACCAAAACCCTACTTTCTCTCTCTTGGAATTTCTTGGGTTGAATGACTTTGATGAAGTTTCTTCCACTTGGTTCACTCTATTTCTAGTTGATGATATTTGATTTCTCTTGTTTTCTCATGGATGAAGTGTTTGGAACACTCTAGAGGTTTCTTGAATGGAGGAGGTGGGAGATGAAATGAAAATGAAATGAAATGAGGTCTCTTATATAAAATAGAGTTCAGCCCGATTGGAAATATACGGACCAACATACGGTCCGTATAATTTATACCAGCCGTATGTTGTACCGTACATTTGATCCAGTGGCTTAAGTCATTCGGGCTAATTCTACGGCTGACATACGGCGCAAGATTTTATACGCCGTATGTCTGGCCGTATGTTTGCCCAGGTTTCCGAAAGTTGTTTCGTCGACTCGTTTGATCGCCGATCCTTGTGGAACCTTCTTAACACTTGTTCACCACTTCAATACCATTCTAAGGGACGTTATAACTCTCCCTTGGGGCATCATTCATACGCCATTAACTCAATGCTCGTACTCCTTATCCGATACTCTCAACTTACAACTCGCTTCTCTTTAACAACTTCCTTTTCTTAACTCAGATGTCTTTCGAAATCTTAATTAGGTCGATCGATTACTATCTCTAGCTCATCTAAACCTCATGTTCATCATGTCCCTCATGAGTCTATTCACTTGTACGCTAAGGGAAATTTCCGAGGTGTAACAATCAGACATTAGATTGAGAGGGAAACCAAAGAAATGTAGTCATTAAGCTTGATATGACTAAAGCATATGATAGATTATCATGGTTATTTGTAACAAGGGTGCTAAGGAGAATGGGATTTACTGAACAATGTATTGACTTGGTCTTGAGGTTGATAGCTAATAATTGGTACTTAGTACTCATTAATGGCCAGGCTCATGGTTTTTTTCACTCATCTAGGGGTGTTAAACAAGGGGATCCTTTGTCTCCTGCATTGTTCTGTTATATCCCGCATTTTCAAAGCATGAGCGTGACACGTGCTTCCTCAAAAAAAAAAA
This sequence comes from Lycium ferocissimum, assembly GCF_029784015.1. Lineage (NCBI taxonomy): Eukaryota > Viridiplantae > Streptophyta > Magnoliopsida > Solanales > Solanaceae > Lycium > Lycium ferocissimum. The sequence continues at coordinate 76,888,193 of NC_081345.1, forward strand.
ATTGAATTGACAATCATGTTGTTGCTACATAATTTAAACTCAAGTTGATAGTGTTGTATCCCGTATTTTTGAACGTCGGATTATTTGTAAGCAGAGGTGGGGCCCACACATCAAGATTTTTTTGGAACATCTGAAAAGTCATATGAATCACATATGTGAAGTTAAACACAACTCACGAAGGACCCTTGGGCCAAATCAAAGTAGAAGCCCTCCAAACGAATATTTTTAAGAAAATGTTTTCGGGTGACGACTTCGAGGGGAAAAAATGGTATTAAGTTTGGAATTTGGAAAAATATCAAGAAATATAAGTTGTAGATAATTGAATTAGCTTTCCACCCATAGGTCGTGGGATCCAAGATGATGTCTGGACAAGGAGATATGAACGTTTTAAGTCCGAAAGGTCAGTGAGCTAGGCCCAACTCGGGCCCAACCGGGTTAGGCCCATGACCCATGTTATATAAGTGATATTTTAGCACTTCCCTCCTCATTTTCAGACCTGGAACAACCAGAAAATTCTGGAGATAGAGAGAAAAAAAGCCTTGGGGAAGAAAAATCAATTTTGACCAAAATCCGAGCCCCGAATCCCGAAGCCCATGAAGGGAAAAGTGTTGTACGTTGCGTTGTCTTCAATTTGAGTTAAAAATCAACCAAGGAGGAGGGTGATAACGTGGTGGCTGAATTCTTAAGGTATGGATAAGGCTCCTTTTCATTGCTAACAAGTTTATTTAAAGTTTTAACGGATTAGAACGGGAAAAATAGCGATATAAATTCGTCCGTTGGTATTGTGATGTAGAGGAAAGAAGAATGGTTAAGTTGGCATGAGAATCTATTGTTAAGTTGTTGTAGGAAATTATATGATTTTATTCTAGTTTTATGTAATTATGAAAATGAATTGCTAAGGTGCAAATTATGGTTGTCGCTAATGAATTTGGGAGATGAAAACGTGTTATGAATATTTATGTCGAAGAATGGAGGTTTCGGATGAATTATGGCTTTGGTGGAATTTTTGTATATTTAGCAAATAATTTGTAAGAGGACATGAAATACTTCCGAATTGTGTTGGAATGATCTTGATTAGCAAAAGAATATGAAAACATTGATATTGGTTTGGAAATGCGAAGTTAGATTGGAAGTTGATATGTTATATAGAAAAGAGGACAATATATGTTAGAATGCGTTTCAATTCAATCGGCGATGTTATTGGTATTGTTGTTGGTTGGGTTGTTGATATTTGGAGCCGAGTTAAGTCTCGGGGATGTTATACGTATGGGAGATGCTTTTAAATTTCTGTAGACAAGTATTGGTTAAGATTGAATTCTTAAAGCTTTATGATTAATATTTGGTAAATGTGACCAATTGTAGATTTTGGAGGAAACGGGATTTGAATTTGGAAAAGCTTAAGAAGCGGAAAAGGTATGTAAGGCTTACCCTTTCTTTCTCTTGGCATGTCCTAGATATGCTAGGCTTGAATTTGAACCTCGGGACAACTCTACTCTTCGGAATCCACGTCCGAAATTGCCCCTTTTTCTTTCGAAGGGAATTGGACCAATTATGTTGCTAAGGGTTGGAAAAGTTGTCTAAATACCTAGAACTTGAACAAATGGGACCCGACTACCTTAAAACTATCATGAATGATATTATGAAGTGTAAAATACATAAATTGTGTACGCCACCTCATTTGACCCGAGGTAGGCCCACAATCCCCGAGACCTAATTGTCTTGTTCTATTTGCCTTATTTCCGTTAGTAATTAAGGAAACTTTGACTATTGTTCCGAATTTGATATAAGTATCCGGTAACTCGTATATGAGCATTCCGGTTCGACCATTCTGATATAAATGCTTCGGTACGGACGATCTGATTTGAATATTTTGGTATAAGCATTCCGATGTAAATACTCTGATTTAAGATATAAGTATTCAAAATAAATATTCTGATGTATATGTTCTGACATCGGTATTCTGATCTAAGTATTTTGGTATAAGCATTCTGATATGATAACTCCGATATGAGTACTCGGTGCGAGCGTCGATATAAGTATTCTCGCTATGTGTATTTGGATATGAGTCGTCTGATCCGAGTATTTTAATATGAGTATGCTCTATAAGCGTTAATGTTCTTCATGTACGATCTCGGATCGCTTAAACAGTCCGAAGAGGTTTCTGTATTCCAAACGCTCATAACTTTCCGATACTAACTCGAAGAACCCGAAACTCGTTTCCGAGCCTTCGAATGTTGGTAAGTGTACGTATTCATCGAGTCCGGATTTATGTGCATATGGTTTCTCACGACTCGCTCGTGCATGGCTCAATGTATCTTTCACCGAGTCCCGGCCGTGGCATGTTATGTTCTCGTGCGTACTCTACGGTATGATTCGATTCACCGAGTCCCGGCCAGGACATGTTCTCGTGCGCATTCCACTGCATTGTTCACCGAGCCCCTCTTACTCGCGGGCCGAGACACGTTATCTGTATATGCTTATGATGATATGGGGATGGCGGCCAAGATGGCATATAATGATTATTCACCGAGACCCGCAGTAGAGGGCCGGGACACGTTATGTATACTTGGTACATGATTCTGATATGCATGATTCCATATTACCGAGTCCCTTAACAAAGGGCGGACACGTTATTTGCATATATGACATATGATTCCGTTATACATGATCCTATTCACCGAGTCCCTTATCGTAGGCCGGACACGTTATACGCATATGTGATCTATGATTTTGACACGCATTGATGAGTTTATCCACCGAGTCCCTCACGGGAGGGCCGGGACACGTTAGACGCATATGTGATATATGACATCATCTGAGCATTCCGTGCATTCGTATTCCGTCCGATATATGTCATCCTCTCGAGCCTTCGTACGTTCGTACTTCGTCCGATATATGCCGCATCCGAGCATTCTCGTACGTTCGTATTTCGTCCGTTATATGACATCATCCGAGCATTCGTACGTTCGCACTCCGTCCGACTTGTGACATCACCGGTGCACTCGTAATTTTTGCACCGCTTCGACATGCAATCTGTGATTGTAAAATAAGCATTTCGTTACTCGAACCACTCGTTTACTTTCTTCGTACTCCTTCGATATATATGAGACAGGTATGTACGAATTGTGGCTGAAAATATAAGCGTCTCGTATTTTGTGTAATGTATTTATCTTTTAGCCTGTCTATTTCAGTTATAGTTCTGTACTTTGTCTTGTATACCTTACATACTCGGACATATTCCGCACGACCCCCTTCTTCGGGGCTGCGTTTCGTGCCGCGCGGTACTCCCGGATGGGCCGAGGTTATTATAGAAGATGTGCCGGCGGAGTTGGTAAGCTCCATTTGCTCTGAGCGCCGCCGAGTCGAGTACATATGTGATGGTTTCGAATTTGTGTTAGAGACTTTGCGAACAGCCGTCGTGGGTATTGGTTGTCGGTCCGTAAGTGGCTCCGTCACCGATATGTTGGTCTGTGTTATATACTAAATTTTGTATGATTATAGGTTTGTTCGGTTTGGAAGCTACGAGAAAGAATGTTTCTGAAAAATTTTACTATGCATTTATCTTATCTGATTTAAAAAGTTTAACGTGATTTTATGTGCAGCAAGAGTCTGAGGGTTCGCTCGGCCCTAAGTAAGGGTCGGGTGCCCATCACACCCTAGGGATATTAGGGTGTGACATGTTCATTCTAGCTGCAGAAGTACTTTCATGATCTTTGAATGCTTTATTTCTGAAAGATGAGTTCAAGAGCTATGGGATGCCTAAAAGGAGTGCCAATCTCAATCATCTGGCTTATGCAGATGATACAATTATCTTTGCTTCTGCAGATCCCACATCTTTACAGTTAGTTATGAAGACTCTGAAGGAATATGAACAAATATCTGGTTAGCTGATCAATGAGAGAAAAAGTTCATTTTACATGTTCTCTAAAGTGGATAACAATATTATTCAACAAGTTGCTGCTATCACTGGTTTCACTAGAGGTTCCTTTCCTTTCATGTATCTTGGATGTCCCACATCTCATACAAGGAAGAGGAAATCTGATTTTTCTGAATTAATCAAGAAAGTCAAAGACAAATTACAAGCATGGAAGGGCAAATTGTTATCTCCTGGTGGCAAGGCAGTATTAATCAATAGTGTCCTATAGAGTATTCCAATACACTTATTATCAGCCATAAAGCCTCCTAAATGTGTTATTAAGGAGATTCATCAGATTTTTGCAAAAAATTTCTGGTGTAATAAAGAGGACACTAAGTCAAGGCATTGGGCTGGTTGGTTGAAAATGTGTTTACCTAAGGAGGAAGGTGGATTGGGTTTCATATCTTTATTTGATGTTTCTAAGGCTTTACGTGCAAAATTATGGTGGAGGTTTAGAACATCTAATATGTTATAGCCCGTATTTCGTGCGTCTGGATGTTGCGAGACAATGGTGAGAAATTGAGGACAAAGACTATGCTCTAAAATAATTTTTATGTCCGAGTTGTTAGGAATATTATTTATGAATATTGGTATTGTGGAAATGTTGGAAAAGGTCAAGGGTAAAAAGGAAAATTTGCAAAGTGGCATCATGGGAAATATTGAAAAAGGCTAGGGGCAAAATGGTCATTTCACAAAGTTCAAGAAAATTCAAGAAAAGGCCATGTGGCCGTGTAGTATGTGTGGTGTGTGCCACATTTTAATTAATAAGGGTAATTGTGCATGTGCATGGATGAAGCTTGAAAGAGAAGACAATTGGTCTTCTTTGACCTAGTGAAGAAATTCAAGAGAAGAAAGGAAAAATCAAGAAAATAAAAGAAAACTCTAGAAGAGGAAGCAAAGGGACATGAG
>NC_081345.1:76893117-76916354 GCF_029784015.1 Lycium ferocissimum
TAGATGAAATAGTTAAATCATCATTCCTACACACACCTATAAGTACACGGCCACACATAGTTTCTTCCCCTTCCATGAATTTCATCCACTCTTTCATGCTACAACACATAGAATCATCCATAACATATAAAAAGGAATGAATTCTTACCTCTTTCCACAATCTTCTTCACTTGACCAAGTTGTCAACTTAAAGAAACAAGTGCTCTTTCTTCCAAAACAACTACACCAAGTTATAAAGGACCCTTGAATTGGTGGAAATACCGCAAGAAAATAATTTTTAGAGAAGGATTTCAAAGGGCTAATTTTCCATGGCCAAAGCCGTATAGGCTTCTCTCTTTTTTTGTTGTTCTTGTTTTTCTCCTTGTCTAATTCTCTTGAAGTTTCTAGTAAAATATGACTCATATATGGTCCCTTATCTTAATTTAACACATGGAAATTAATAAAATTCTATGGGCTTGGGCCATGTTGGCCGGCCACCCCATCTCTTTTGGGCCTTCATTTTCTTTTTTTTTTCTTGAGCCCAATCCATTAGAAATCTCGTTTCGCAATTTCCGAAACTAATTTCCAAAATTCCAATTTTGCCCTCAGGCCATCTCCAATGTTCTCGTGTCACCATTTTCCATAAGTAACAACATACACACCACATAAAGTCAAAACGTGGCCTTATTCTTACAAATCACAATTGTGTCCAAATTTCCCGAATGTGCAAAAGCACGGGATATAACACCCCAAACTTCTTCCGGTCGAGGTAGGGGCGGAGGTAGAGCACCTAGTTCCAATGCAGGACCGCATCGTATCTATGCACGAGGTGGGAGACCGGTTCCGAGGCACCGCGGATGCACCACCGTGTAATCTAAATTTCGTAGTTGATTGTCTTAATCAATGAATGATTTATACGTGCCGTCCACCTAAAGAACCTTCCCCAAAATACTTGTAAGACCTATAAGGCTAATTTAACATTCGAGGACGAATGTTCTAAAGGGGGGGAGGATGTTATATCCCGTGTTTTTGCATGTTCGGGAAATTTGGACATAATTGTGATTTGTAAGAATAAGGTCATATGTTGATTGGGATTAAGGTATGTGTGTGTTGTTCATGAAAAATAGTGGTGTGGAAATACGGAGGAAGGCCAAGGGCAAAATTGGAATTTTGAAAATTAGCTTCGGGAATTACAAAATGAGATTTCTAAGGAGATTGGGCTCCAAAAAAAAAAAAAAGAAAAATGGAAGCCCAAATTTTATAGGGGTGGCCGGCCATGGCTAGCCCAAGCCCATGGAAAATTAATTCCATGTGGCAAATAAATAAAGGGACCAATTCATCATTCTAGAGCATTCAAGAAAACAAAACAAAAATGAAGAGCAAGAACAAGAAAGGCCATTCGGCCAAGAGAGAAAGAGAAAGGAAAAAAAAAAATTCCTAGCCTTCAACTTCAATCCAAAAATCTTGTTCTTCTTGAATTAGTAACAAGCTCAAGACGCTCTTCGACGTGGTATAATTGGTTAAGCAAGAAAACTACGTTTGCGGCAAGTTGAAATTTGAAGAATAAGGTAAGAATTCTATTCTTTTGTGTTATGAAATAAGTATGCATATTAGAATGACTAGAATTGGATGAGAATTAAGGGAGTGTGGTGTGTGTGCATGGCCGTGTGTATGTGTGAAGTAGTGTATGGCCGTGAGCCATGGTGTTGGGAAAAGGCAAGGATGTCATGTTTCTTTTCATGTTATAGAAGATTTATAGGTGTTGTGATGAGTATAATTGAATGAAAATCATAGAAATATGGTGTGTTGAAGTGTGTGGCCGTGTGGTATCATTGGTGAAGGGAAGGTGACCTTAATTTTATTTAGTATATTAGTTGTGTTGTTGCGATGTTTGTGATGAAAAGAAAGGTTTAATGAGTCAAGTTGGTGTTGAAGTTGGTTGTATGTTGTTATGAGAAATTATGTGATTTTTATGTAGTTTTCATATAATGATGAAAGTAAGAACTTAGATGTGAATTATGATTATGGATTATGAAATTGGGAGATGGAAAAATGTTATGAATATGCATGTTGAAAATTAGAAGTGTTGGATGAATTATGGCTTTGGCGAAAGTTTGTATATTTCGTATATCTTGCGAATATATTGTAGAAATGCTATGAAATGCTCCAAATTATATTGCAATGACCTTGACTAGTAATGAATGAGAGCATGTTGGCATTGATTTGAAAGTGTGAAGTCGAAATGAGAACTATGGCATTATGTTGGAAAGTAGACTAATTGCGTTATATTGTGATTTGTGGTGATTGTTATTGTTGTTGGTGTTGTTGTTGGGTTGTTGTTGATTGTTTTGGCCGAGTTAAATTCTCGGGGCAGCGAATTTATAGGGGAGGTGCGGCCCAAATTTCTGTAGATAAATAAGGGCTAAGAATGAACTTTCAAAGGCATATGACTTATGTTTGGTAACTTTGACCAATTGTAGATTCTGAAGCAAACGGGATTTGAGTTTAAGCGAGCATAAGGTGTGTGCAAGGTATGTAAAGCCTATCTTTCCTTCTTTTGGCATGTCCTAGTCCTACTAGGTTAAGATCGGAACCTCGGGAATAATTCTGCTCATAGAAATCTAAGTCTGAATTTGAGTACTATTCATTCAGTGTGATTGAATTAGGATCGTTATATCTTGTTGGAAAAATGCTCAGACACCTATAACTTGCATAAATGTGATTGAATTGCCTTGAAACTTTCATAAATGACCCCATTAAGGTTTAGCGTATGTAATTTGCGTACGCCACCTCCGTTGACCCGGAGCGGGCCCACTATTCCCGAATCCCCTCCTATCGTTTTATTTGACTTGTTTCTGTACCAGAATTGAAGAAAAACCTTTGGCCATTGCCCCAACTACCAAGCGACAGTTGTTTAATTATCTCATAATGTTCTGTAATATACCTTGCTGTGTAACAACGTTACTAATGTAATTATTGCTTCGATTTTCCAAAAATGGCTTCGGAAACGCGTTTGTGGTTCACTACTGACTTTTTTTTAAAAAAAGAACTAGTTTTGTACGAAGAAACATAAAATTGATTTTTTTTTAAAAACCACTCCGAAGGGAGTGCGATATCTTATTATGTAAGACTCTTCAAACCACTCCGAAGGGGGTGCGAGATTTTACTATTTCATTCCACCTACGACTTATGTCTACATTCCACAACACTATTATTAGTATTATTATTATTATCATTATTATGCCCGAAGGGGGCTAGGATTAGTATTATGTCACGAGTGGCATGCCCGAAGGGGCCAGGGTAGCCGTATGTCACGAGTGGCATGCCCGAAGGGGCTAGGAATATTATGTCGGGGCCAGCATGTCCGAAGGGGCCAGGATAGACGTATGTTGGACCGGCATGCCCGAAGGGGCCGTCATTTTATTTCGGGACCGGCATGCCCGAAGGGGCCAGGATAGACGTATGTCGGGACCGGCACACCCGAAGGGGGTTATTATCATTATTATCATTATTATCATTGTTGTTGTCATTATTATTATTATTATTATTATTGGGCCGGAAGCGGCCGTCCGAAGGGACTATTTTATTTGGACATTAAATTCACACTGGGTATCCTAAATTTGCTTACTGTTGTACTTTTCTGATTCATGCTTCAGTGATGCTTTACATATTCAGTACATATTCCGTGCGACCTCCTTTCTTCGAGGCGCGTTTCATGCCCGCAGGTCCAGGGGCGCGACTCGGCAATCCAGCTAATTAGGGGGACCAGCAGATCGGGAGTCAGACAGCTCCTCTTGTTTCGGAGGCTGTCCCTGTTTTGGTATAGTTTTATATATTGTACAGGTCATACTCTGTAGAAGTCTGCGAACAGCGTGGGAGTTATGGTTACTGTTTGGCTTTGCCGGCCATCATTTTGTTGTACAGAAATGGCAGAGGCCTTTTGGCTCGTCTTGTTCTATGTCGTGTATATATATATAACATGTTTTGAGATGCCTTGAGCTACGTGTTGATTTTGGTATTTCATTTACAATTTTTAATTTGGAAAAAAAAAAGTTGAGTTAACGTTTAAGGGTTCGCTCGACTCTGATGAGAGTCGGGTGCCCGTCATGCCCTGACGAAAGTTGGGGTGTGACACGGGGTTTCCATAATAGTCATATATAGGCACATATACATATAAGATCATAAGCATTTCTTAACATCGTTACTATCATCGATTATCACATCTATTTGACACGTCTTAGGGTCTATCGTTAACTCTCTACAGCCCTACCTAGGCACCCGAACAGACTTACGAACCAAATCATCAAAATACCACGCGATCGGATTTAACGGACATTACTCATACTGATAGTCGAAAGCAGATATCATACAAATGCGGTCCTGAGCGGGCACCCGTGTCAAACATCACATCAGAATCAAAATTGGCGGAATGTACATCGCCCAGACACACTCATGCAAACAAATGGGCCATATCGGCCATAGTAGCATACGGGGCCGCTTAAGGACGCCAATCAAAATCATATACGTACAAACCGGAATCACACACCAGCGACCGGACCCACGACCCACAAACATGACTACGGCCTCTACAAACGAACAAAACGAACATACGAACATATGACGGGACGGGGCCCCGCCGTACCCAAACAAGAGCAAATGTACGAATATCCAACGCAGAGCATATATGCCAAAAGTGGGCTCCTGGATCGAGGGAGCACTCCAAAGTAGCAGAATAGGTAGCCTAAACCGGGAATCACCCAACCGAGCACCCGTACCGCGCGCATGAAACGCTGCCCCCCGAGAAGGAGGGTCGGTACGGAAAAGTACCGAGTATGTAAAGCGAGAGGTATAGTAATCCGAACCATAACCGGAGTGAGAAGATACGTAATAAATACGAAATAACGAACCAAACCCGTACGGAATGCAAATGTGCGAATGCAAATAAAAATCATGCATAGGCTCTTAGAACGTGGTCACCCCCCGACACCGGTGCCACAACACATCATACTCCTAAGCTTTCAAATCTCCGTACATCTCCGAACAAATCACAATATCACACACATCATCAAATATAACAAAGGCCATATCACATCATAACTCCAAAACGGTAACCGGCCCTATGGCGAGGTCACGGAAACCGTAACACATCATACCGCCGAATATATCACAAATGCGCACGATCACAAAACCGGCCCGGGACCGGCGAACGAAACCATAATAATCGGCACGAACAGAGTAGTGCAGAAATCATATGCATCTTAAAAGTAAACTCCAGAAGTCGAAACATAATTTCATATACAAATACATTGGTGTAAGAAAGCTCAAAGCGAGTATCGAACAAATCGGAAATTAGTATACAAAGGTTGCGGATTTTTAGTTATCAATTTTTCGAAAAACATGTCGTAAGTTATTCTCGGAAAAAAAAAATAGTAGCGCTCATAGCGACGAGCGTTCAAATAACATAATAAGACATTCGAACGGACCTTAGGATCATAGGCAAACAATTCCTTTTCGGATCGTACGGAAATGAGTCGGACAACCCAATTAAAGGAAGTCTCGGGACTTGCGGGCCCACCTCGGGTCAAGCCGGGGCGGCGGACATAATTTACAAACATTAGGCTCCATAAGATTATCCGGGAAAGTTTCGGAGCCATTTGGATTCATTTACGAAAGATACAAAGGTTTATACGTTCTTATATCCAAAGGTAAGCATTTTGATTCAATTGCACCGAATGAATAGTAACCAAAAGCAAACTCGGATTTCTAGGAGCAAATTAGTCCCGAGGTTCCGTTTTCGGCCTAGTAGGTCTAGGACATGCCATATGAAGAATAGGTAAGCTCTACATACCTTGCGGACGTCTTGTGCTCGCTTAATCTTCAATCCCGTTTCGTCAAAAATCTGCAAATGGTCATCTTTACCAAATTACTATTCATGAGACTCATAATTTCCAATCTTAGCCAATATTGTTCTATAAAAATTTGGGCAGCACCTCCCCTAAACATATAGCATCCCCGAGGTTCAACTCGGCTCACATAACAACAACCAATCCAATCACAACACTAGCAACATCAATCTTCAATGCAAAACACATTATAACATACATAGTCTTTCTTTCCACATAATGCATTAACTTCCATTCTAACTTCACACTTTTCATCCAATGTCAACGTTTTCATATTTATCTACTAATTCAAGACCATTCCAATACAATTCAAACACATTTCTCATTATTCTACAAAACATACAAAATCTCCATCAACCCATAATCCATCCAAAATTTCCAATTTTCTACATAACTTTCCATAACACAATTCCATCTTCCATTTTCATCAACAATCATCATAATTTGCATCTTACAAGTCCATTCCCATAATTACATAAATTTCTCATAATATTACTAAACTTCCTATAACAACTTAACAATGATTTTCATGCAAACTTTGACTCATATCCTTCCACTTTCACCACTAACTACATCAACACCATTTCCATACTAAATGAAATAAATTCATGTCTTCTCCACCCATACTATCACACGGCCACACATACATAAAATACAACCACACGGCCACACACACACACACACACCATAATTTCATGATTTTCATGCACTTTACACATGATACAACATATATGTGATTCTTCCAACATCAAAGAGTGAAATTCTTACCTTTTCTAATTTTTTCCACTTGCCACCAAAGTCTCTTTCTTGCCAAGATAATTATACCATGTTGAAGAGCACCTTGAGCTTGGTAGGAATTCAAGAAGAAGCGGATTTTTGCATCAAGAATTAAGGCTCCAAAATTTTTTTTCTTTCTCTCTTCTCTTCTTTCTTGGCCGAATGGCCCTTTCAATTTTTCTCTCAATTTTTCTTGAAAGTTCTATGGTTTTTCATGCATGGTTAGCCACTTATATTAATTAGTCATGTGACTAATCACATGACTAATTTCCCATGGGCTTGGGCCAACATGGCCGGCCACCCCTAACCTTGGGCCTTTGTTTTTCTTATTTTTTTTTTTTTTGAGCCCAATTCACTAGAATTCTCGTTTGCAAATTCCCGAAACATATTTCCAAAATTCCAATTTTGCCCTTAGGCCTTCTCCGGTGTTTTCGCATTCAAACTTCCATAACCGGCTCACACTTGCTAAGAAAAATCCAAATATGGCCTTATTTCTTATAAGCAAAAATTATTCCAAATTTTCCAAATGTGCAAAAATGCCGGATATAACATTCTCCCCCCCTTTAGAACATTCGTCCTCGAATGTTAAATTAGCCTTATGGGTCTTCCAAACACTTCGGGGGAGGCCTTCACTTTCCAAGTCCTTCTATCATTTTCCGATATTACGTATTAGGGCTTTTCGGAATCTTTCTTAGTCCAAATGATTCGCAAAAACCTTGAATAAGACATATGACGAGCAAAATCTTTATCAGAGCCAGAAGATCAGACGGATGTTGGACGGAATCAGATTCGGAGTCAGAAGTAAAAGTACGACAGACAGGAGCATAACCCGACATTATCTTAAGCAGAGTCGTAATCAGAACCAGACACACAGGAGTATATCGGACAAACTCATCATCAGAGTCAGACATACTGAACTTTATCGGATAGGTCCGTAGTCGAGTCGACGTATGGAAGTAGACCGACGGATCCGTGATCGAGTCGTACGTACAAAAATATATCAGACAAATTTGTCATCAGAGTCAGACGTACAAAAGTATATTGGACAAACGTGTTCAGATTCGGAAGTACCGAAGTACAGCAGACAAAATCATATTCCGACGTCATATCGAGCAGGTTCGTAACCGGGGCCAAACGTACAGAAGTATATCGAACAGACCGTAATCGGAGTCAGACAGACGAAGATATATCAGACAGATTTGTAATCAAAATCAGACGTGCAGAGCTACGTCGGACGATTCATAATCGAGTTAGGCATACAGAGGTATATCAACAGATTCATAATCAGAGTCGAACGAACGGAGGTACATCAAATAGAAGCGTAATCGGATTCGGAGATACAGAGGCATAATAGACAGAGTTTCATCGAAATCGGAGGTACGGAAGTATGGCACACAAAATCTCGATCAAAGTCAAACCACTTTTCACTAATGCTTTGGGGTTTACGGAAGTTCCCTTGCTAACGTTTCATTACTCACTCTAATTTTTGTACCTTGAATCGTTGCATCAAAGTATCCAATCGGCTATAGCAAATAAGTCTGTATCCTTACGGAACTCTGTTTACCCTGTACAATAGCCTTTAGGTCCTTTTTGTACTTTCTCATACCTACGCACATAACCTTTTCTTCTTACCATCGTCTTCTTACCTTACATCCTACCCCAATCCATTTACAATACCACAAATATGCATCTTTTATTTATCACCTTAACACACTTCCCAGGGGGGGTCACCCATCCCAGAATTGCTCTGACTCCAGCACGCTTAACCTCGAATCTTTAAGGCATTCTAGTGTCCTAATGCTGGGATGGTCACGTCCATTCCCCCACACGACCTTTGTCACGTAATTCGGGGCAGATCGGGGTCTTAGCAAATTTTCGGACAGTTCCCGTGGCGGGTCCCACCCCGATCTAGAGAAGAGTCTTTCACTTTTCTGACCATATGCATATCGTGTCGCTCCTTATGTAAATCCTCAATACTTACCTTCGTCTATATATCAAATTCCACACATCCCACAAGTTTAAATAAGTTGCAAAATTGCTGTCTCATATATACTTTCTCGAAATAGAATTTCCCATACAAGGACGGTGCTTCTTACGAATAGCATAGAGGATATCTCTGAAATTTTTAGTCCAACGTAATAAATTTACTCTATCGCGTCCGACGTTCAAGACATGTTAAGAACGTACATCTCATTTTCCTCTTTATAATGTCAAGAAAATCGGGCGAGGTTCCTCTCGTATTTCTTACTACTCCAACACCTATACGCGACATACCAATCATGCCTCACGTAGCCAACATATATACGTACGTATCACATCGTATCATAGCCACACACGGCTAATAATTTCAAGTAGAAATATGGAGACGTCGAGACTTACCTTGCATACATGCATACATAATTCAAACGGCACCGATGGCATTTTCCTATTTATTTTCCTTTTCGATCTTCGACTTGACATTTCAATCATACTTCAAGCATACTTCAAATAACTTTCCCAATACACATCCTCCGTGCCATTACTTACCTGCATACTGTGTAGCTTCCAATATCACCAATCATTGTCTTCTATCGATGCCGTTCTTTAGCTGAAATCAAGGATTAGTAAAAATAAATGCACTTCCTACGGCTGGCTCTATCGCACGATCTAAGATCCAAAGAAAGGTAACATCCTAGATGTCCTGTAGCCTCCTGCTTATAGATGTGGTGCACAACACACCGATAAGCAGACTCTACGAGACACGGCTCGTAGACATTCCGAGGACAGATCGCTTCGATACCACTTTTGTCACGACCCGCCTCCGTGGGCCGTGGATCGGTGCCCTACCTAGGCACCCAAACGTACTTACGAACCAAACCATCGAATACCGCGCGATCGGATTTAACGTACATTATTCTTACCGATAGTCGAAAGCGTATATCATACAAATGCTGTCCCGAGCGGGCACCCGTGTCAAACATCACATCAGAATCAAAATTGGCGGAATGTACATCGCCCAGACACACTCATGCAAACAAATGGGCCATATCGGCCATAGTAGCATACGGGGCCGCTTAAGGACGCAAATCAAAATCATATACGTACAAACCGGAATCACACACAACGGACCGGACCCACGACCCACAAACATGACTACGTGCCTCTACAAACAGAACAAAAACAAACATACGAACATATGACGGGACGGTGGCCCCGCCGTACCCAAACAAAAGAGCAAATGTACGAATATCCAACGCAGCATATATGCCAAAAGTGGGCTCCGGATCGAGGGGAGCACTCCAAAGTAGCGAATAGGTAGCCTAAACCGGGGAATCACCCAACCGAGCACTCCGTACCGCGCGGCATGAAACGCAGCCCCCAGAGGAGGGTCAGTACGGAAAAGTACTGAGTATGTAAAGCAGAAGGTATAGTAATCCGAACCCTAACTGGAGTGAGAAGATACAGAATAAATACAGAAATAACAGAACCAAACCTGTACGGAATGCAAATGTGCAGAACGCAAATAAAAATCATGCATAGGCTCTTAGAACGTGGTCACCCCCTGACGCTGGTGCCACAACACATCATACTCCGGAAGCTTTCAAATCTCCGTACATCTCCGAACAAATCACAATATCACACACATCATCAAATATAACAAAGGCCATATCACATCATAACTCCAAAACGGTAACCGGCCCTATGGCGAGGTCACGGAAACCGTAACACATCATACCGCCGAATATATCACAAAGGCGCACGATCACAAAACCGGCCCGGTACCGCGAACGAAACCATAATAATCGGCACGAACGAGAGTAGTGCGTAAATCATATGCATCTTAAAAGTAAACTCCAGAAGTCGAAACATAATTTCATATACAAATACATTGGTGTAAGAAAGCTCAAAGCGAGTATCGAACAAATCGGAAATTAGTGTACAAAGGTTGCGGATTTTTAGTTATCAATTTTTCGAAAAAACATGTCGTAAGTTATTCTCGGAAAAAAAAAATAGTAGCGCTCATAGCGACGAGCGTTCAAATAACATAATAAGACATTCGAACGGACCTTAGGATCATAGGCAAACAATTCCTTTTCGGATCGTACGGAAATGAGTCGGACAACCCAATTAAAGGAAGTCTCGGGACTTGCGGGCCCACCTCGGGTCAAGCCGGGCGGCGGACATAATTTACAAACATTAGGCTCCATAAGATTATCCGGGAAAGTTTCGGAGCCATTTGGATTCATTTACGAAAGATACAAAGGTTTATACGTTCTTATATCCAAAGGTAAGCATTTTGATTCAATTGCACTGAATGAATAGTAACCAAAAGCAAACTCGGATTTCTAGGAGCAAAATTAGTCCCGAGGTTCCGTTTTCGGCCTAGTAGGTCTAGGACATGCCATATGAAGAATAGGTAAGCTCTACATACCTTGCGGACGTCTTGTGCTCGCTTAATCTTCAATCCCGTTTCGTCAAAAATCTGCAAATGGTCATCTTTACCAAATTACTATTCATGAGACTCATAATTTCCAATCTTAGCCAATATTGTTCTATAAAAATTTGGGCAGCACCTCCCCTAAACATATAGCATCCCCGAGGTTCAACTCGGCTCACATAACAACAACCAATCCAATCACAACACTAGCAACATCAATCTTCAATGCAAAACACATTATAACATACATAGTCTTTCTTTCCACATAATGCATTAACTTCCATTCTAACTTCACACTTTTCATCCAATGTCAACGTTTTCATATTTATCTACTAATTCAAGACCATTCCAATACAATTCAAACACATTTCTCATTATTCTACAAAACATACAAAATCTCCATCAACCCATAATCCATCCAAAATTTCCAATTTTCTACATAACTTTCCATAACACAATTCCATCTTCCATTTTCATCAACAATCATCATAATTTGCATCTTACAAGTCCATTCCCATAATTACATAAATTTCTCATAATATTACTAAACTTCCTATAACAACTTAACAATGATTTTCATGCAAACTTTGACTCATATCCTTCCACTTTCACCACTAACTACATCAACACCATTTCCATACTAAATGAAATAAGTTCATACTAATTCAAGACCATTCCAATACAATTCAAACACATTTCTCATTATTCTACAAAACATACAAAATCTCCATCAACCCATAATCCATCCAAAATTTCCAATTTTCTACATAACTTTCCATAACACAATTCCATCTTCCATTTTCATCAACAATCATCATAATTTGCATCTTACAAGTCCATTCCCATAATTACATAAATTTCTCATAATATTACTAAACTTCCTATAACAACTTAACAATGATTTTCATGCAAACTTTGACTCACACACCACACACACAACACCATTTCCATACTAAATGAAATAAGTTCATGTCTTCTCCACCCATACTATCACACGGCCACACATACATAAAATACAACCACACGGCCACACACACACACACACACCATAATTTCATGATTTTCATGCACTTTACACATGATACAACATATATGTGATTCTTCCAACATCAAAGAGTGAAATTCTTACCTTTTCTAATTTTTTCCACTTGCCACCAAAGTCTCTTTCTTGCCAAGATAATTATACCATGTTGAAGAGCACCTTGAGCTTGGTAGGAATTCAAGAAGAAGCGGATTTTTGCATCAAGAATTAAGGCTCCAAAATTTTTTTTTTCTCTCTCTCTCTTTCTTTCTTGGCCGAATGGCCCTTTCAATTTTTCTCTCAATTTTTCTTGAAAGTTCTATGGTTTTTCATGCATGGTTAGCCACTTATATTAATTAGTCATGTGACTAATCACATGACTAATTTCCCATGGGCTTGGGCCAACATGGCCGGCCACCCCTAACCTTGGGCCTTTGTTTTTCTTATTTTTTTTTTGAGCCCAATTCACTAGAATTCTCGTTTGCAAATTCCCGAAACATATTTCCAAAATTCCAATTTTGCCCTTAGGCCTTCTCCGGTGTTTTCGCATTCAAACTTCCATAACCGGCTCACACTTGCTAAGAAAAATCCAAATATGGCCTTATTTCTTATAAGCAAAAATTATTCCAAATTTTCCATCCGACCCCACTCGACATGGTCCCCAATGTTGCTTACCGCACCGGGTACATTGTGGTATGGACGATCTCGTCCGGCCCGAATCACTTCTATACCGAGAACCGGACTTTCTAAAACTCGACTCGGTCGGAATGAATGGAGTAATCGGACCCCTGGCCTGAGTGCCTAGAGTATGACTTCCTCGATCTCCCTCTATAGCTGCTATCGGCACCCATGGGTCAGGGCCCTCTTACTTTGCCCCTTATCACCTTCACGTTCACTCCTTTGCGGTACATTATTGCCCTTCTAAATTTTGGGCATGGGCTTGAATGCGGAAATATCCATCCCGTCTTGCAATGAAGCCGTTAAACATTCTTGATATAAATGTGGCCCTAAGCTGCTCACAAACCTGTACACTATGTCACCCATGTCGGCCACCATCATCGGAGCATATTTAGCCAACGAATTAAATTGAAGGCTATATTCTCGGGCGCTCATATTTCCTTGCTTTAAATTCAAGAATCTATCAGCTCTAGCTCGGCGGATCTCGGGTGGCAAATAATGACGAATGAAGGCATCAACGAACTCTTGCCACACGGGAGGGGGCGCATTCTCTTTTCTTGACGATCTCCAGTTGTTATACCATAAAACCGCCACATCTCGGAGTCTATAAGACGCTAACTCCACTGATTCGGTTTCAGAGGCATGGATAATCCTCAATGTCCTCAACATTTCATCAATAAAACTTTGAGGGTCTTCATCCGGCTTTGACCCGAAAAACTCGGGGATTCAAACTCATAAAATCACGGGCTCTAGTACTAGCGAACTGTCACTTAAGCCCGAATCTTGCCGCTGTGCCTGGGTGGCAACTATCTGTGTCAATAAGTTAATGGCCTCGGCCACTTGTTGGCCTGAAGTAGATGGTGGAGGGACTGTAGGCATAGGAGCTGGAACTGAAGCCCCTTCTTGCTCTTCCGTAACGGGCGGAGTAGTGGAGGCACTAGATGGAACCTCATCATGTGATTCGCCCTCATCTATATTCATAGGCGGCTCTATTTCGCCGCCTCTTCATCGTAGTCTCGCCCTGCGGGCGGCTTTAGCTTTCCCTTTTGGCAGCATTTCTGAAATCACAACATACTCATTAGGGAAGAATTTCATCTTATACTTGGCTCTATCGCACGATCTCATATGAAGAAAGATGGTCATTTTTCCTAAATACCCTGTAGCCACTTGTTTATTAGCGTGGCGCGCAACACACCATAAACAAGACTCTACTAGACACGGCTCGTAGACACTTCCTAGGACTGAATCAAGCCTCGATACCACTTTTGTCACGACCCGACCTTCGGGCCGCGACGGGTACCCGAGGCTGACCACCGAGCACCCCTCATTCTACTGCTTAACCTGTCTTTATTCATTTCTCTTGTCGTTTATAATAATAGAAAACGACTTTCATATAGAACATATTTACTTATATAACGTAGGCCCTTTGGGCTATCAAAATAATAATAATATACATGGGCTTCCATTTGCATAATGACTATGGGACCATAATACCCACACACACGTATCTACGAGCCTCTACGGAAATACTAGACATATGGACGGGACAGGACCCCGCCGTGCCCAAAATACATGTACACAAAATGATGTCTCAAAATAGCACCTCCGGAATAAAGGAGGGCTTCTGCAACACCACTGATGGCTACTGTGAATCGGCACCGTCTCCCCGTCTACCAGGGCATGAACACGGCGTCCAAAGAGAAGGACGTCGCACGAATATTGTGCGAGTATGTAAAGCATGAGCGATAATGATGGAGAAACATAGCAGTAACATAGGAAATAACATAAGATGGGAGACATCAACATTCTCTTCATAGTACTTACCTGCTTTCCGTAGGAACATTTCATGTGCTATTTCGTGCTCGTATGCATACATTCATATCTTTTACTTACTTGCCTTTCATATCTATTCTCTTGTCGTACTCATGCTTGTATCACGTACTTGGCATATACATAGCCCTTACTCGGCACTTGCATGGTATTAGCATATTCGTACTCTAATTGCTGTCATATACATAGCATACTCGTGCTCATAAAGATGTCATATACTTATCTCATTCGTACTCACATGAATGTGATGCATATGGTATAATCATACAGGTAACATAATCATACTTATATAGATATCATTCGTGAAGCATCGTCGTGCTCATATAAGCATCATACATATAACATAATCGCATTCGTAACGGTACCATACCTGTAGCATACTCGTATTCATATAGGTTAGTATCATTCGTACTCGGCCCTCTTGGACTCGATACATACATATGTACGTATACATCACATAGGGGTATCATGAACTTAACATAACTAGTCACCATTCTGCATTCATCATAACACATGCATATACCTGTCATCATGTCGCATTTATTTACACACATTTGATCATTATCCGTATTCGGCCTCGCAGGCTATATGCATATATATCGTATTCGGCCACGTGACTCGACGAAGATATCGTATTCGGCCACGAGGGCTCGACACCTATCATAATATCGTATTCGGCCACGAGGATCGATTATCGTATTCGGCCACGAGGCTCGACAAAGATATCGTATTCGGCCACGAGGGCTCGATCACAAAGATATATATCTCATATCGTACATGCATCACCATATCGTCATAATACATATATTTGTGCATACATACCATATACTCAACATCGTACATCTTGTAGATTTATGATTATGAATTGTCTTATAAGCATATCATGGTTCAATCGTAACTTAACATCACTATCATATATGCATAACTGTAATAACTCCGACCATATAGGTGCGGTGTAATAATCAATAATATGCTCATCATAGTATGATTATCATAACATGCTTATCACAACACATGCATAAAGACTCTTAGCTTACTATCACCATTTTCGCATTCAACTCATGTCTCTTATTTCATATAGCTATGCGTGAGTGAGGACTCTTGACTTTCTTGGAGATGGGACATTCGTAGTAAAGAGGAATTTCATGCCATAGAAGTCATGCCTTGGAAAGAAGGGCTAAGCTTTACATACCTTTGTCGTTTAGCTTATTCTATCGCTTGCTCGTTCTCCTTTAACGCTCTCGTTTACCTTCAATGGAATTCGTATCAACATTAGCTATATAATCGTGAAATCATGCTTACTAAGGCTATAGAAATTTGGGCAGCATCTCCTTTGTTTATACTACTTTCCGCCATATCTCATATCAACTCCCAACATTCATAATAATCATCACAATATCGCTAACAACAATCGTCATTCATTCATATGATTCGCATTTCATAATTCACCTCAATTTCCCATAATTATGACTAAAAATCCATCGTCGTATTCTTTCGTATCCAATACTCATTTCATGTTCTATATGTCATTTATAACACATTTATATCATCAACATATTCATTTCCATGATTCAATTCACTACTAATCACTAATGACAATATTCATCCATTTAATGACCCATTTGTGGTGCTCTTCTACAATCCATGAATCTCAACTTAAAAATACTTCAAATAGCATGTAAAGGTCATAAAACTTACCTTAAACAATAGAGGAACAAGTTTGGAGTGGTGATTCACCCTTAGCACCAAAACCCTAGTTCATCTCTCCTTGGATTTCTTGACTTGGATGACTTTTAATGGGTTTCCTTCACTTGATTCTCTTGATTTCTTGTAGTTGATCTTAGATTTCTATGGTTTTCTCATGGATGAAATGTTTGGAACACTCTAGAGGCTTCTTGTGTTGTGGAGGAATGAAGGGAAATGAAATGAAATGGAAGGAAGTCCCTTTTATAAAAATGCAATTCAGCCGATTGAATATACGGACCAACATACGGTCCGTATAAAACATATGCGACCGTATGTTGGACCGTATAATTGGTCCGAGTTATGCCTTCCGGGTCAAATCTACGGCTGGACATACGGCTAGATGATTTTATACATGACGATGTCCGGCCGTATGTTTGCCAGCTTCTTCGAGTTTTGTTTCGTCGACTCGATCTCCGATCCTTGAACCTTCTTAACACTTGTTCAACACTTCAATATCATTCGAAGGGACGTTATAACTCTTTCTTGGGACATCATTAACTCAATGCTCATAATTCTCGTCCGATACACTAACTTAAGTCTCGCTTCTCTTAACAACTTTCTTTCCTCAAGTCTAATGCCTTTGAAATTCTTAATTAGCATCATCACATACTAGTTCTTACTCGTCCAAACCTCATATACATCATGTCCCTCATGAGTCTATTCACCTGTACGCTAAGGGGAATTTCCGAGGTGTAACACTTATCAAAGCAATCCGGTTCTGTCTAGGAAAGTTACGGATATTTGTAGGCATAAGATCCTTTCGGAACAAACCGTATACATAGCATTTCAAATCCAATCGTATCGAAGACATACGGTCTATAGCTTGACCATATTAAGGATGCCAATATCAAGAAGCAAATATGAATCATAAACATGCTCGGATTTTTAAGAATATAATTACCCCCAAGGCTCATAACGTATCACAACTTACTTGCGTCTAGGACATGCCAAAGGAAAGAAGGATAAGCTTCACATACCTCGTCCGCTCTCCAAGTCACTCCAAACTCAAACCTCGGCTCTCCAAAATCTACACAATATCATTAAATACCAACGTTACTATAGACATTTTGGAGTTCATTTCCAAACAAACACTAAATTTCACTTTGGGCAGCATTCCGTAAATGCACAACCCCGAGAATTCAACTAGTGCCAAATTCATCAACAACAACACCAACAACCAAGCTAGCAACATCAATAATCAATTTAAAACGCATTCTAGCATTAAATACTCTTTCTACATAATCCAACAACATTCATTATATTCACTTCAAGGCTTACATTCAAGCCAACATCAACGCTCATACATTCCAATACCAACCCGAACCCATACCAACAATATTCAAGAACATTGTAAACAATTCACACAATATTTCAACCTTCCCAAATACAACTCCAATCCACCCGAAAACTGAACCCGAGAACAACATCCATGACACATTCCTAACTTCCGAATCATGATTTGCACCAACAATTCACATTTTAACAATGTCATTCTCATAAATATACGGTTTACATCAAATGCACAATAACCTCAAAATCAGCCCGCAACACTTACAATATCAATTTGAGTCATTAAACTCTTATCGTCAACATAGAATCTATAACGACAACAATCAAAATACTAATTAACATTAATTCATTTCTTGTCACACAAATGGCCTATATTCGGCCAACACCTCCCATATACATATGTTGATGATTCTCATTCTTTTCTCCACTCTACAACAATCACAACATGCTAACTAGACTTTAATTCATTACTTCAATGCAACCCAACAACACACACACGGCCACACACACCATGCACACGGCTCCACTCTACATGCAATATTTCCATGAATTTCATCCATTTTCATCTACTACAACATACACATCATTCATAACACATAAAACAAGATTAAATATTACCTTTCTTCTTCAACTTCTCAACTAGGCTAGGGTTTGCGATTTACAAAACGGATGGTTTGATGACCCAAACAACACTTCCACACTACTTAGGGACCTCCAATTAGTGGATTTGCATCAAAGAAATATTTTTGTGATGGCTCAATTTGGACTTGGTTTTTCTTTCTCTTGGCCGAATGGGTGCTATTGTTGTTCTTCAACTTCTTGTTTTTTTCTAAGTGTGGGAAATGGAAAAGATGACTACTTAGTCATCTTTTGTGCTTACATATATGAGTTGAATAAGTGTCCTTGGCCCACACATGTGTTGGACGGCATTTGTCCACAAAATGTGTGGGACCAATCCAAGTCCACACGGCCAAAGGGCCAAATTTTGCATGATTTCCAACTTTCAATTATACCACTTTTGGTCCCAAATTTTCCTAAATGTTCCATGCCAACCAATTCATAAACACATTATGTCTCAAAACAAAATCGAAGGTCAAAAATCCCGACTTCGCATCCCCGAATGGCTTTGTCCCTAACTTATCATAGTTAACCCGGATTGTCCCAATGTGCGAAATACAGGATATAACAGTTTGAAGCAGGAGTGACTAAATTGATAGGGCCAAACTTGGTCCAGCAGGCCATAGAAAAAGTTAAGCTCATACAAGGTCAACTATTAGCAGCCCCAAGTCGTCAAAAGTCCTATGCGGATAATCGTCGAAGGGACTTAGAGTTCCAAGTTAAAAATTGGGTATTCTTAAAGGTGTCGCTGATGAAGGGCGTTATGAGATTTGGTAAAAAGGGGAATTTAAGTCCCCGATACATTGGGCCTTATGAGATCGTGTGCAAGGTAGGAAAAGTGGCTGACGAATTAGATCTACCTCCTGATTTGGAGTCAGTTCACCCAGTTTTCCATGTCTCGATGCTTCGTAAATGTGTTGGAGATCCTACTAGGATCGTGCCAGTAAATGATGTTCAAGTGACAGAAAAATTGACTTCTGAAAAGGTACCCATTGCCATATTAGATAGGCAAGTACGGAGGCTTAGAAACAAAGAAGTGGCCTCAGTTAAGGTTTTATGGAGAAACAATAACCGAGAAGAGATGACATGGGAAGCGGAAGAAATTATGAAATCCAAATACCCGCACTTATTTCAGCCCCCGGAAGAGATCCAAGATGAGACATCAAGATCATAAGGTATGTATGTTTTCCTTTTTATGCATTTGAGTCGTGTGTGGCCATAGTCTATTGCTATTATGTTGTGGCCCTGTGAGGCATTGTTATTATGGGCTGTTGTGATAGGATGATAGTGCCATATTACAGGGGAAACTCTGGCAAAATTTTTATAGAATCCCCAAGGACTTAACATTTGAGGACGAATGTTCTTAAGGGGGAAAGAATGTTACACCTCAAAAAAATTTTCGTTGATGCACAGTGAATAGACTAACGAAGAGCACGAAGTATATGGTATTTCAATAAGTAAGGAATGACATTTGATGACCCTAATTAAGATTTCAAAGACATTCGAGGTAAGAGGAGAAAGTTTTCCAAGAGAAGGCAAGGCATACGATATGTATCAAAAAGGATTTACGAGTAACAAGTTAATGATGATTTAATGATGCTTTGGAGAAGAGTTATAACGTCCCTTAGATTGTTAATGAGGTGATAAACAAGTGTCAAGAAGGTTCCATAAGGATTGGAGATCAACGAGTCGACGAGAATGAGTTTGGAAGAACTGGGCATTATACGGCCCAACATATCGTCGTATAAATTATATCGCGTATGTTTGGGTGTATAATCAGCCCGGATGGTTACCAGCCTCCTTGGACCAAATCTACGGCCAGACATTTGGTCAGTATAATTTATACGGACCGTATGTTGGTTCGTAGATTTGGAGCGGGACAGATTTGAGTATTATTAATTGTTACATCCCGTGTTTTCATGCGTTGGGAAGCGTGCAAGCTAAATGACACTCGTAATGGAAATGAGGTTATCCCCCAAGCTTATAGGTGGTTAGAGTGAGTACATATGTATCATAAGGATTGGAAGTTAAATAAATCGAAGAAAATAAGTTTCGTCAAGATTTGAAATTTATTTGAGTGAAATACGGTCCAAGCTATAACATCCCGTATTATTGGACTAGAAAATTGAACCATCCAACATGAGCAAATTTATCTGAGCTCAAAGGATTTGGTCATATTCAAGCATGCAAATTAAGAGCTCGGTGTATAAAAGGATGAAGTCCCGAAATGATTTAAGACGGTAAAGAGTGACCACGATGATTGGAAATAATATTTTGTGTGTACCAAAAGGCGTATGGACTAGTGCTATGTCACATGATCATGACAATGAGTATATGAAGTGTATTAAAAATGATCACTATTTAAGGGAATTGTGATCAAGAAATTAGTTATGCGTGTAATTGATTAAATTGAAAATGGTAGTGGAATAGATTAATTGAAATTTGTTTGGATAAGTACTAGGGGGACATAGTCCACGTAGACAACTTCTGAGTGGGCTGTAGCTTCATTTGTGGCATGCACATAGTGCTATTGTGGCAGCCTAGGTATGATTACTACAAAATTTTGGCCAACAAGTGGCACGTGCAAAGGGCAAAAGATCATTTAAGTTTTAATCTCATTTGCTTTTGGTATTTCGCATAAGATAAATAAGGGTACAACAGAATTTCCATTTGGTGTGCAGCAACGTTTCATATTGTAACAAAAAATGTTGTGCTTTATTTATTTCATGGAAGAAAAGTGTAATCCTTCTCAAAGAACAACGTACGGATTTTGGCGCACCGCTTCGATCTCGTTATTCCATTTTGTCGTATTGTTGAATCCGAGTTTTCTTCAAAGTAAAGTAAGGTGGAAGAAGAGTACTTCTTTTCATATAAGGTAAGAAATCCTCTCTCCAATATGTATTTGATTTATCCAAGTCGTATCTACATTGCTAGATGAAAGAAATACGAAAATTATATTGGAAATCGGATAAATTGGTGTTGTATTTCGGTGGACTGTTTTGGGAGGTTGCTCTTATGAAAATATATGACTGGAAATTAATTGAATAACCTGGAGGTGTTGTTGTTGTTGTTAATATTGTTGAGAAATTTTGGAATGAAAACGGGGTTTTAAACTATTGTTTAATTGACAAGCCGAGCTTGCCGCTCGTCACATTATTGTTTGAATTATTGAAACTATTTTTTTTATATTATTGAGGGGCTGAATGATGGGATTAATTGATGATGCTGTTAATATGGTTGTCGGCATTGTTGTTGATGATTTGGCCGAGTTGAATTCTCGGGGTTTGTTGAATTTATAAAGAAAATGTTGTCCGAATTTCTATAAGTGAAGTGCTAGCTTAGGGTTGGATTCCTAAGTACCTATAGCTAATGTTTGGTATCAACTGACGTTGTTGTAGATCTTGGGAAGCTCGACACTTAGGTTTGGATTAGCTTCAGAAGCGGACAAAGGTATGTTAAGACTATCCCTTCTTTCTTTTTGGCATGAATTACATAAACGAGCGAACGATGAACACACATGACTCCAATGAATTCTAGTTCTCAGCGGTACTTCACATGACAGTTGTCTTTGATTCTCAAGTGTCGGTTCATTCTAATCATTCTATTAAGTCCCAGATGATGATGTAGTTTGCATATAGTTGCTCATGATATTCTACTCGTGCATGCTGTTAATATATCATTCACCGAGTCCCGGGTCGGGTACGTATTCGTGCACGGTTTCATTGCATTGTTCACCAAGACCCTCACTAGAGGGTCGGGTACGTATTCGTGCACAGTTTCATTGCATTGTTCACCGAGACCCTCACTAGAGGGCCGGGTACGGTATATATATGATTATTTCACCGAGTCCCTCACTAGAGGGCCGGGTACGGTATATATATGATTACTTCACCGAGTCCCTCACTAGAGGGCCGGGTACGGTATATATTTATATTTCACCGAGTCCCTTACTAAAGGGCCGGGTATGGTATATATTTGCATTTCTAGTCATTGCCTTTGGGGCTACTTACATGGTTATTCTCTGCCTTCGAGGATATTCATATTACAGGTGGTTTCTCATACTTTCATTATGGCTTATATCTCATTCTTTATGATTACTGCTGCCTTACATACTCGGTACATTGTTCGTCGACATCCCTTTGTTCTGGGGGCGCTCGTGTTCATGCCACGCCCCAGATTGTTTTGCAGGTAAAAGTATTCAGCTAGGATGATTGGCTATCAGCTGGGATTGGCAAACTCTATTTTCCTCCTAGAGCAGTGCCGAGTCATTATAGTTATCATGTGTGTGTACGGGTATGTCGGGGCCCTGTCACAATTCATACGATTCAAGTGTTTACTCTTAGAGACTTTGCAGACAGTGTCCTGTGGTTAGTTTTCTAAGATGTCATGCATTGAGTAAAGCGACCATGTAGGCCGATATATCAGCTTGACTTACTCAGTTTTTGATTAATTGAGTATCGTTCGCAAATTTCTATGGTTTGACAGAAAGTACCTTATTATATTTCCAATTTTTTTTTTATATGTCTAGTTTCATTATGTGAATGCCAGAGAGTTCGCTCAGCTCTAAGTAAGAGTTGGGTGCCCATAATGCCCTGATGAGATTGGGGTGTGATAAAGTGGTATCAGAGCAGTTCGTCCTAGGGGTTGTCTGCAAAGTCGTGTCTAGTAGAGTCTTGTTTGTGGTGTGTGCGCGCCACATTTATAAACAGGAGGCTACAGGGCATTTAGGATGGTTACTCTTCTTTCATATCTAAGATCGTGTGATAGAGCCAAGCCATAGGAAATGAGATTCCTTATACTAACCCTTGAATTTAGCAGAAGAATGGTATCGATAGAAGAAAGTGAGTGATGATATTGAAAGTTACAGAGGTAGGTCACTTCATTGGGGCTACGTTATCAGAATATGTATTTATATGATAATGGATTGATTGTCATAGAGGTAAGTCAGTGAAAGTACAACGAAGGAATTGATTAAATG
>NC_081345.1:76916454-76990244 GCF_029784015.1 Lycium ferocissimum
CTTATTGCCTAAGAAGATTATGAAGGTTATAGAAAGGATTTGCAGAATCTTCTTATGGACGGGAGGAGTAGATACATCAAAGAAGGCCTTAATTGCCTGGGAAAAGCTGTGTCTGCCAAAAAGTGCGGGAGGTATGAACATTATCAACATTCAAGTGTGGAACAAGGCAGCCCTATGTAAAATGCTATGGAATCTCTGCAAAAAGAAAGATGCACTATGGATACAGTGGGTTCACATTTATTATGGGAAAACTGGATCTTTGTGGGAGGCATGTCCTAAACAAGCGTGTTGGATAATTCAAAAAGTTCTCAAAGCAAAGAAATACGTTGAGGAAGCAGGTATGGCCGAGGCTGATCTAATAGCACTGTCTAAGTTCTCAATAAAGAAAATGTATGACAAGTTGATAGGTGATTGCCCAAAAGTACCTTGGAGGAGACTCATATGTAACAATCCTGGAACTCCAAAGTGGTTGTTCATCTTACAGTTAACAGCACATGGAAGATTATACACCAAAGATAGATTGATAAAGTGGGGGATGCAGGTGGATCCATTATGCCCTCTGTGTGAGAAAGTGCAAGAAACTGTGAACCATCTATTTTTTGAATGTGAGATCTCAGCTAGCATATGGACTAAACTACTACAATGGCTTGGAATCAGCCGAAGACCTACACAATGGGCAGATGAGGTGCAGTGGTGTATTAGCAGACATAATGGCAAAAATAGAGCAACGCGGTTATAGAACGGTCCTAGCGGCGGCATTTATTTACCATATATATGGTCAGAGAGAAACGAAGTTGGGTTCAAGGAGAGAGATGCTCATGTAATAATATTGTGAAGAAGATTATCCAAGAGGTCTATGTCAGAGCAAGCATGAAAGTAAAATTAGCTAGTCACATTAGCTCTCTTAACTGGTATCCTTGCTAGATTAAGGTAGGACAGAATGGCTACGGGTGAATGGTAGATGTCAGTAGTGAGGCAGATCACCTGGGCATGTCCAGGTGAATAGTATCCTGGTTCTTTTTCCCCTGTTTTTTCGGTTCTTGAATTGTAATGCTATACTTGGTAATAAATAAAATGTTTATTTACCAAAAAAAAAAACTCTTAGGAAGACCTCAATGGAATTAGATTCTCTTGCAACCAACCTCTCAACAACACAAGATTCAACAAGAGCCATCCATGGCCTCTCTTACAAGTTTCTCTCTCTAGAGAGAACTCTCAAACACTCAAACTCTCAAAGAGTATCAAAATATCATTCATCAAAATCTACCTAATGAAATAAAATACTAGCTATTTATACTAACTAAATAATAGAAGACCCTATTATTACATAAATGCCATTAATGAGGCTAGGGCTTTGTTTGGCTAGTCTTGTGGAGATGGAAATCTTGAATTTGCGAATGTGGCCTCTTGCAAACATATCCTTCCTTGCTCGTTTGGCCCCTTCAATGGGCATCCATCTCCAATCCGTCCTCCCATGCTATCATCCACTCTTGGAATTCCCGGGACGATCATTGAAGTGCCGTTGAGGCAACTCGGCTTGCATCATTCCTCGAATCCGAACCTAGCAAAAACCAAGGGAAGACATACGAAAACATACTCCTCAAGGATTAAGGGTTAGCGTCACGACCCAAACCAATGGGCCATGACTAGTGCCCGAGCTAGATACTCATATACGAACCTGCAAGCACACACATGTATATATACACATATAATATAAGTATTAGTGTTGCGGAACATGCAACCCGATCCATAAATGTTAGTGTTGTGGAACGTACAGCCGATCCAAAAGTATGTCATTTTGCCGCGGAACGTATGGCCCGATCCATAAATAATCATATGTTAGTGCCGAGGAACGTACAGCCCGATTCATAAATATTATATGTTAGTGCCGAGGAACGTACGACCCGATCCATAAATATCATATGTTAGTGCCGAGAAACGTACGGCCCGATCCATAAATATCATATGCACATATATATAATGTAAATAGCATGCATGAAAACTCATATGAAGGCTAAAACTTTATCGGAGGGACGTAAGGTCGGTAACCTCCGATTATATTATGGAATAATCATCATCGCTCTATCTCACCTTGAAGGAACAATTGTTATAAGGTGAGATCGACAACTATAAATAAAATCGAGAAAATCATGAAGTAACTCAACATTCTCATAATAACATTAAAATCATAAACTTGGGACCTTTGAACATAAAATCATCATTTTCATTGTAATCATCATAGAATCATTCTCATCTTTAACATCATGAGAAGCTTTAAGAATCATGAACTTCTAGCTTTGTAAAACAAGGAGGTTATGGAAACATTTATGGAATCATAACATAGGAATCATGCCTTTGAAAGAAAGGGACAAGCCTTAACATACCTTGAAGCTTATCTATTCGCCCAACTTCTACTTCTCGAACTCGAAAATCTACAATCAAGGGAATTCGTACTATTGTTAGGCTCGTTACCAACTGCTTATCTTAAGCCTTTAAATAAATCTTTCTAGAATCTGCCAAAATTTCGGCAACATCTCCTCTGTTTATATGCCTAGCCCAAAATCGTAATTCAGCAACCAACAACAACAACATCAATACCAACATGAATAATATCATCATCAATATCAAAATATTCCATAAAATATCCCACACAATGTTTATCCAATTTCTTAACCAAAGAACTTTATCATACGATCATTTAATCACTCTAGCTTCGTAAATAAACCAAAAGTAGTATTAATAAGGAGGGATTCATACCTTATTCTTGTTAAAATAGCAATATCTTCAATATCCACCGCAAAACAGTACTAGAACCATAACCATGCGTTATCCGAGCCTCGATTAGCACTCTGCCACTTGGAAATCTCTCAAAACCCTCAATTTTAGGATATCCGCACTCCTGATTTCTGAGTTTTGGGAAATATTTTGAGTTGGAAATAAAGGGCTTTGCCCTTAATATAGGGTGACAAAGTCGGTTTCCACCGACTTAATCAGTGACCTTCGCGAACGCGAGGGACCCTCACGAACGCGATAGTCTAGAATATTCATGGCCATCGCGAACGCGAGGCCCAGTCGCGAACGCGTAGGGCAATTCTGCCCAGTTCGTCCGAATTTTCATTCTTCACCCGTTCGACCTCCAATCCCTCCGATACTTCTCATACATGATCTTAAACCCTCCTGACCATAATATCGGTGCATACAGCCTCATATATCACTTTATCCATAATATGCTTAATACTTGCGTCGTTCCTTAAATCTGAAGGTTACCCTTCTTGATCAAAACTCCACGTGCTTGCACTTAGGCTTAGCGAGCATTCCTCTGAAAATACGAGGTGTAACATAGCACACAAAGCAATAATCACATATTCATGCCAAGGATGAAAAAACTTGTGGTACAACCACACATCTATGACAATCATGACTAACATTTGCACACATGAGGTATCAAGAAGTTGTGATGCAAACCAAGTTGCCTTAAGGACACTTCAAGGACCATCCCGTGGAGCCAAAGTTTGGATGATAGCATAGAGAGGATGGATGGGAGATGGAAGAGCATTAAAGTGGTCAAAAGATCAAGGAAGGCTATGTTTGCAAGAGGTCACATTCGCAAATTCAAGATTTCCATCTCCACAAGACTAGCCAAACAAGGCCCTTGCCTCATTAATGGCATTTATGTAATAATATGGTCTTCTATTATTTAGTTAGTATAAATAGCTAGTCTTTTATTTCATTAGGGAGATTTTGATGAATTATGAATATTTTGAGTGTTTTTAGATTTATCTCTCGAGCGAAACTTGTGAGAGGCCTTTGGTAGGCTCTTGTTGAATCTTGTGTTGGTGAGAGGTTGGTTGCTTGGGAATTCAATTCCCTTGAGGTCAACTTAAGAATTTGGTGTTTCTTTTGATGATAATTTAGAAGTCTTAGTTTTATATAACTTTGGTTGCTAAATTGAATCTTAAGTTGTGTCAAATTATCTATTTTTTCTTTTCCTTTTGTTTAACTTCTTAATTTCTCATTTCCGCGTATCCGTTAGTGTATCAAGTTGATTCCTCCAAGGTTCATAACATAAGGATATAATAATAAAACCAATGGATTCAAAATACGAAGTATGCAACTCGACATTGGTTCTGTTTGACATATAGCACAATGTACAAACAAGGACACTCTCATTTTTCAAATAAAGACTCTCCCAAGATAGTGTTCTCAAATCACACAAGGTGTCACCCGGATCAAATGGGAAGAAAATCCACCTAGTATGGTCAAGAACACAATCGGCTAGATCATAAGAGCCTTCTCCCACATAAGATGCACTCCCCATATGCTCAAAAATGTCATCATATGCAAATAAGTAGTAGAGAAAGGTATCACGTAAAATAACTTCCTCATCAATATCACTCTCCAATGTAACCTCACCATACGGTTCAAGGACAAGATTATCCAATGGGCTACTATGAAGTTGAACATGAAAGAAGAACTAGCAATTTCTAGACAAGAGTCACCTTCCTTTGCAACACTTTCCCTCCCCATAAGTGGGTTACAAACCCTCAAGGGAAGATTTCCATCATAGGGAAGAGTGTCGTCATCCCATAGTGGGTTACATATCATATTATAATCTCCAAAGGAAACCAAACATTCAACATTACCAAACACCCCACTAGGTTCATCACTCTCAGTAGTTAAGTCAATTTCAAATAACGCATTATCTATAAAGAGAGAAGAATCAAGGAACAATAAAGGATCAAAACATGCAATCCCACTCTCAAAAAGATAATTTTTCAAGGAATTTTCATTCTAATGACTAACTACATGACACATAACACCATTAAGATCTTGAGTCTCCACAAATGACAACAAGTCAAAGTCATGGGACTCATCTCCATATGTATCAAACACGGGTGGTGTGTCACATTCAAATTCACTATCAACTTGGTCAAAGTTATTACTAAATTGAGATTCA
Organism: Lycium ferocissimum; assembly: GCF_029784015.1. Taxonomy (NCBI): domain Eukaryota; kingdom Viridiplantae; phylum Streptophyta; class Magnoliopsida; order Solanales; family Solanaceae; genus Lycium; species Lycium ferocissimum. The sequence continues at coordinate 76,921,412 of NC_081345.1, forward strand.
TTAGGCATATCATAACATTTCTCAATTATTGGAATATCAATACAAGAAAGTTGACCAATACGATCACCCATACTAGTTGGACGCATATCGACCTTACTGAAAGATTCAATTCGATCATCGCTAGGATCAACTAGTGGGTGCACTAACAATTCACATGACAATGTACTAACATACATATCAATAGGATCAACACTAGGCGGACACAACTTGAACTCAAAAGAAGAGTCAAGATAGTCATCAATAGGATCAACTAGTGTTGGATCATCCATTTCAACTACATTGTCAATTGTCATTATAGCACTAAGCTCATCACAAGGCAAAGAATCATTAAGCTCAATTACGGAAAAGCTATCATTCACACTCATTTCAACAACATGGTCATTCACATTACTTAGAGAGTTAATATCAGCTATCGTACCTTGAAATCCGCATTCATTTTCTTTGCCTTGGGTTTCAACTTTGGAGCTCGTTTGCTCCTCCGAGGAGCTCAACTACCTTAAGAACCTTCAAAGGTTGAGGTTCATCATCCTGCTTGCTCTCGCGAATGCCTGTACTATCATCAAGACCACTAGAAAAGATAGGAAAGTTATTGTTACACCTCGAAATTTTGGGTTGTCGTGAGGCGATTGGACTAACACAAGTTAAGGTGTACTTGAAGTCCCTATAAGTAAGAAAGGATACTTAATAATTTTAATTAAGATTCCAAAGAAATTTGAGGCAAAAGAGGGACAAGTTCATCTAAGAGAGTTAAGGTAGAAGCATGATGGGAGGATTTCGCATCATTGAGTTAAGCATTGCTTAGCATCACCTTGAGGAAGAGATATAGAACAACTAAAAGGGCTAACGGCATTTGGGCAGCATTTCCCCTATTTCATCTACGTCTACCAATCTCTGAAACAACTCCCAATCAACAATAACATCATCAACAATATCATAATTAAGAGACTTCATTCAAGTTATGCTCTATTTAATCCCAAAACTCCTAGTCATAACCAACCCGTAACAACAATTCCAACACAACCCCATATACACTTGTATATAACACATCCTCATGATCATTATTACCACTAATAGCAAGATTATACTCATAACATGCCAAAATTATAACTCAAGTTAATTTATAGCTCGAAATATCCTCAAATTCACATTTGAACTTTCTTTTCATTCTTCTTCCTTCAACCAAATTGTATAATAATCAAACAACCTTAAAAACATGCAATAGAGGTGAAAACTTACCTTAATCACACAAGAGCAAGCTTTGCATAAAATTATTCCACTAGAGTGAAACCTCCAACTTCAACACCAAAGCAATTCTTGAACTCTACAAACCCTAGTAAGCTTTCTAGTACTTAAATATCTTAATCCTCTTGGGTTTGACTTTGATTAGCTTATGAACTTGGGGAGAGGGTTTTGGGAGTGTTGGACAAAATTTGAGGTAAAAATGATGAAAAATGAACCTTGGGTCAAATTTATAACAACAAAAAGTCATCCATCGACTTACTTTCTGCGGCCACTTTGACGGACCGCAGAATATTTGATGCCCCGTCAAATTGGTCCATCAAATAGACCACCCAAAATGTGCTCTCTGTTATTGCTTTACAGTGGGAAAAAAATTATTTGACGGTCTGCAGAAAATTCTATGGTCCGTCAAACTGAACCATCAAATTTCTCTGCCTGAACAGTCTATCTTAAAACACCCATAACTTTCTACTCCGATGTAACATTGACGAACGGTTTGTTGCCTTGGAAACTAGAATCAATGAACTTGAATTTGGATAGAATATACACACCAAAACTCCTCATATTCTAAGAGATATACCTTTCTCAAGTTGGACCAAAAATCCTGTCCAAAATTCTGCCAAGTTTTCCCAAAGTTCCGACAAACTCAATTTCCTTAATTCACTTGTTCTCCAATCCTTCCATAACTTATTACATGACCTTAAACCCTCATAACCATAAGATAGGCGCATATAATCTCATATATCATAGGAGATAACTCCAGTGTCCAAAATTAGAACAACTAATACCTAACGAACCTCAACGTACAAAACTATGAGGTGTAACATCCTTTCCCCCTTTGAAACATTCGTCCTCGAATGTTAAACTCATAGGAACTCTATGAAAATTTCGCCAGAGTTTCCCCTGTAATTGTACCACTACCACCCTGTCACAATAGCCCAAAATATACAATGCCTCACAGGGCTACAACAACAATAACAATAATGGCCCCACATGACCAAGAAATCATAAAAAGAAAGAATTATGCACCTGATGAAAATGATATCTCTGTCTGAACTTCCTCTGGGAGTGGAAATAAATATGGGTACCTGGACTTCATCTCTTCCTCGGCTTCCCAAGTCATTTCTTCTCTGTTGTTTTTTCTCCATAAAACTTTAACTGAGGCTACGTCTTTGATTCTGAGTGTCCGAACTTGTCTATCTAGAATGGAAATGGGTACCTCTTCATAAGATAGCTTTTCAGTAACTTGAACATCATCTACAGGTGCAATTCTGGAAGGATCTCCAACGCACCTGCGAAACATAGACACATGAAAAACTGGGTGGACTGACTCCAAATCTGAAGATAAATCTAACTCATAAGCCACTTGGCATACAAGCACAATCTTGTAAGGTCCAATGTACCGAGGACTAAGCTTGCCCTTCTTTCCGAATCTTGACACCTTCAAGAATACTCAATCATTAACTTGGAATTCCAAGTCTCGTTGGCGATTATCTGCATAGGATTTATGATGACTCTGAGCCATTAATAACTGATCCTGAATAAGCTTGATCTTTTCCACCGCTTGCTGAATTAAATCTGGCCCTACTAACTTTGTCTCTCCTACTTCGAACCATCGCAGAATATTTGACGCTCCGTCAAATTGGTCCATCAAATGGACCACCCAAAATGTGCTCTCTGGAACTGCTTTACAGTAGGAAAAAATTATTTGACGGTCCGCAGAAAATTCTGCGGTCCGTCAAACTGAATCGTCAAATTTTTCTGCCAAACAGTCTGTCTTAAAACACCCATAACTTTCTACTCCGATGTCACATTGACGAACGGTTTGTTGCGTTGGAAACTAGACTCAATGAAATTGAATTTGGATGAAAGATACATACCAAAACTCCTCATATTCTAAGAGATATACCTTTCTCAAATTGGACCAAAAATCCTGTCCATAATTCTGCCAAGTTTTCCCAAAGTTCCGGCAAACTCAATTTCCTTAATACGGTTGTTCTCCAATCCTTCCATAACTTATTACATGATATTAAACTCTCATAACCATAAGATAGGCGCATATAATCTCATATATCCTAGGAGATAACTCCAATGTCCACAATTATGTTACACCTCGCACTTTCAGAGCATGAGCACGCCACATATTTCACCGTATTAATGGAGTATCGAAGATGTCCCGTGGAGTTTCGAAAGGTACAAGCCATGGGGAGTACGTAACAATGAAGTAAAAGATGCATTATGATCTCGTAAGTCGTAACCGGGAAAGACAACCTTGGAACTAAAGGACATGACCCTTATCAAGTATAATTAATGATAAATATCCTGTATGGAAAGTTTCGAAAGATTCCGGGATCAAGAAAATCGAAGAAAATAAGTTTGTCAAAACTTTGACAGAATTTTAGACAGAAATTTTGGGTCAACTTCAGAGAGGTATATCTCCTGGTATATCAGGAGTTTTGAGGTGTTTCAAGAGCCTAAAATGAAGTTCGTCGAGTGTAGTTTCTAATGCAATAAACCGCTCATCAATACGATATCGGAGTAGGGAGTTATGAGCGTTTTAAAGCGGACTGCCAGAAACCCGAGAACCTACGCGGAAATTCTAGAAGTCACTTAAAAGGCCCACTAATTTTGGCCCATCAGCCCAAACCGAATTGGATTACTATGTATACCCCCTTAAGTCACCTAAATCACCTTATTTTTCACTATTTCTCATCTCCACACTTCTCTAGAAGCTCCCACAACATTCATCCAATATTTACACCATGATTTAGAAAATTTAGGAGTTCTTACATCAAATTAAGCTCAGATTTGTAAGATTAACAATGAATCTCAACGAATCAAAGAAGGGCCATGACTTTGGGGCTCATATTTTTCACCAAAACCGAACCTTCTAGACCCTATGAGCTCTCTCCAACACTCCAAACAATTCCAAATCAATCAAGAGAGGATCAAGCCATAAAATCTTTAACTAGTTCATGGAAGGAGCTTGTTCGTACTTCTAATTGAGGTTGTGGTGGATAAGCTTTAGGATGAATTGTGTGAGGTAAAGTTCTTCAAGTTATAAGGTATGTTTTTCATCTTGAGTTTGATATTAAGTCGTTTCTTTTGAGGATTTTAATGGTTTAAAGTAAGGGAAAACATGGCATAAAGGTTGTAGATGGATATGTTGATGTTGTTGGCTTATGGACTGATTTTCGAAGGAAGTTTCGGATGGATTTGTATACGTTTGTCATGTAGTATCTTGATTATGTTATGGTTGATGTTGTTAATGATGTTTGGGAGTTATTTTAGAATTTAGAGGAAGTAAATAATAAGGAGAGATGCTGCCCGAATTTCGGCAGATTCTAAGAGGATTTAATTTGAAGGCTTAAGACAAGCATGTGACGATAAGCCTAATAATAGTATGAAATCTTTTGAATGTAGATTTACGAGCTTGGGAGGATAAGTGTTAAGTAGTTAAAGTTAAGGTGACTGAAAAGGTATGTTAAGGCTAATCCCTTTATTTCTAAAGGCATGATTCCTTTCTTATGAACCTATATATGTTTTCCATAACATCCTTATTTCCAAAAATCTAGAAGTTCATGATTCTCAAAGTTCTATGATGCTAGAGATAGATGTTTTCTATGAAGATAATAATGATGATGATGATCCCATTCTAGAGATTCCAAAGCTTATGGTTTTAATGCTATTATGAGATTATTGAGCTTATTTCATGATTTTCTTAATTTTAATCATTGTTGTTGATCTCACCTTATAATAATTGTTCCTTCAAGGTGAGATGTAGCGATGATGATTGCTCCATAATATAAATCGGAGGTTATCGACCTTACGTCACTCCGATAAAGTAGTAGCTTTTAATTGGGCTCTCATGCATGCTTTATATATATGTAAGTATTTTCTCACACCGTGCCTATATGGCCGGGCAGCACCACTACGGTGGGCGGCTTATGGATAATGATAATAACACCGTGCCTATATGGCCGGGCAGCACTACTGCGGTGGGCAGCTATGGATAATGATAATAACACCACTAGTAGGCGGCGTGCAATGATTATCCCGGACGCGAGAGGCCCGGACGTGGGCTAATGATGACATATGGATCGGGCCCATCACTATTAAGTATTATATGTATGAAAAATGCTTTCTTTAAAAAGGCTAAGTATGCATGGTATCCGCCTAGTTATCTCTTTATATCATGTTATCCTCCATATCTCGTGTTATGTTATTATTCATGCCTTACATACTCAATACATTATTCGTACTAATGTCCTTTCTTGTGGACGGTGCATTTATGCCCGCAGGTAGACAAGTAGACGGATCTGATCCTTAGGAGCTTCATCAGCGGAATCTCAGGAGCGCTCCACTTGCTTCGGAGCCACAGTCTGTTGGTATTACTCTATTATGTATATGTATACTTGGGCGTGGCAGAGTTGATGCAATAATAAAAACGAAAATGAAAAAAGAAGGACAAGAAAGTAAAGGATAGATAATTTGACACAACTAAAGACCCAAATTAACAACCAAAGTTCTTAGATTAACTTGACCTCTAATTTAGGAACTAAAGAGAACCAAACTCTTTGGATGACCAATAGGGATTTGACACCCTAATAACCAATCCTCTCACAATATTCACAATCTCAAGCTTAGCAAGCTCTTAACACTCAAAAGAGTTTTACAATCTCAAAGTATCAATAATCAAAATAGTCTCTCATGAAATGAGCTAACTTAGGCTATTTATAGTCTTAGGCTAAATTATTACATAAGAGGCCCAAGAGTGGCTCTCAAGTTTACAAAAGTGACCCAAAAGATTCGGATGTCACATTTTGTGGCTCCATATGCGAGACGCATGTTAAACATGCATCCCTACTGTTCCGTCGCATCTTGTGCTCCTCAAAATCCCCAGATTTGCTGACACACTTTGTGTTAGAGCTTCTTGTTCGCATGTTCAACATGATGTTCAACATGTGGCACACTTTGCTAGATGCAGTGCGCACTTTGCTGGACGCAGCGGGCACTTTGCTGGACGCAGTGCGCACTATGTTGGACGCATGTTGTGCCATCTTCCCCTTCTTTCGCCCTCTTTTCCTCCCATGCGATAATCAATGCATAGGTCCCTCGGGATGGCAAGAATGTGTGTCCTAACACATCCATTTTCATGAAAAGCCCTTGTGTAACTTGGAGTTCTCGTGCTTGGCTCCTTGTGAAAGGTTTTGATGCAACGCGGATTGTATCATTCTCCCCTTTTTGAAAATAATTTGTCCTCAAATTTAAGGGGTCACCTACACACATCTAACAAGAGGACAACATGCCTCCACTACACAATTCATTAGTGCTAGTGAGATCCGCAAGGATCATCCCAAAATGACAATCATCATAAGCAAACAAATAGTAGAGGAAGCTCTTCATATGGGGACTCCTTTGGCAAGTCTTTTCTTTGGGAACCTACAAAAGAGCTTCACAACGTGGTATGGGAAGCTCCCCTTCTTGAGGGACGGTCATACATGTTAACACCTTTCTTGCCAAGCAAAGTGGGACGGTGATATCACCATCATCTTATTCTTCATTGCTCCCAGGTTCATCATTCTCATGATTACCTTCATCATCTCTTTCCTCACATTCCCCCTTATCATCACCACAAGTGTCTCTCAAAATAAAGGCTCTTCGATTTGGGCCCTCACTTGCTCTATGACCAAAGCTATGACATTTAAAACATTGGATGGGATTCTTCGTACCTCCTTCCTTTGGGGCGAACTTTAAAGGCTGTTTATCAACTTGCTTCTCAATTTGAGTGTTTTTTTCAAAGGGTTTCTTGGTTTCTTGCATGGTGCCCTTACTCTTTTACCAATTTGAGGAAGAAGTTCCTCCTTCTTTGTTATTGTTCCATGAACTCACATAGCCCCTTGACTTATTGATTTTATCTTCCTTGAGTCCCTCTTCTATCTCAATAGCCACTTGAAGGGTTTCTTCAATGCTCCCATAGTTGTGGAGTCTCATTTGGGAGACAATGTCACCATTTAACCCAGCTCGAAACTGAGTCATAGCATTCAAATCATCCTCTTCAAAATCGATTCTCATCTTTACAATTTGGAACTCATCATAGTATTCTTCCACACTCTTTTTGTTTTGCCTCAAGGTATACACCCTCCTGAGTTGTTCTTTATTGTAGCGCTCGGTGACATACTTACGCCGTATGGTGTCCTTCAATTCATCCCAAGTAGGTGTGGGAGAAAGACCAATAATTCTTCTTGCTTTCACTTGAGTTTCTCACCATGTGAAGGCGTACCCTTCGAATTGAGCAATGGCGTAGGACGTCTTTTTCACCTCAGACATGTCATTTGTCAAAAAGATTCTATCACAATGCATCCCCCAATCAAGAAACATATCGAGGTCACTTCCCCCTTTGAAGGTTGGAAGAGTAATCTTGATGGAATTGAGACTCGTGTCTCGCCCTCCTCCATAACCATGGTTCCCATTAAATTCTCCATCATATTCATAACCTTGATGGTCACGACCTTGGTAACCTTCACGATCTTGGTACCCGTGCGGGTTAGGACCGTGCTTTCCACCCCTTCCTCGATAACCTCCTTGTGCTTGCCCTCGTTGCCTCCAACCTTGGTCACCATAATGTTCGTGCTCAATTATAGCTTCTCCTATCTCATCCTCATTTGGCTATTGGATGTTCGGACGGTTTTAGGGTGGCATTGGTACATTTAAGTGTGGATCATTTAGGGGTGGATTATTTAGATATGGGTCATTTGGAGTTTGATCTTGTGGGGTTGGGTTGTTTCATTGGCCTATGGGAATGCTATTTGGTGGGGTGAGAGTTGTGTTTTGGGGAGTGTTTTGGGGAGTGGGGTTATATAGATGATGGAAGGTTCCTGGTGACAAAGGTAAGTGAAGTGCTTCAAGTAGCTCCACTTGTGCCTCCTTGGTATTGCACTCGGGGCGAATATGAGACCTCCCTACTACCTCCTTCAATTGCTTCCACTCTACTTCCCAAAGTTTCCACTCGACCATCTGTACTCCCTACCTTGTTGTTCAAGGCTTGCAGTGCCCTCATCACATCAACGGGTGTGAATTCCCCGGTGGGAACTTGTGTTTCATCATCCGTAGCCATGGTACCTATTCAAGACACTCAACAAAACAAGCAAACACTTTAAGTTAGTAAAATCAACTCACAATCGCTCAAGTAAGCTCACCTTTACTTGCCTCGTAATTGCTTCAGCCAAAGATTGTGTTCTTGTAATGTCGATTAGTCACGAGGGTTCAAATGCTATCTTGGTCGGAATAGATTCTTGTTAGACTAAGAAAGATCGGACGACTCAATTCAAACTAACGGACTTGAATCAATAAATTATCGACGAAGTTAAAATGAGAAAAGAACGAAGAGAATTGGTACGAAAGAAAGTAAGCACTCAAGAACTAATCAAACTCAAGTAGGATCAATTACTAGAGTTTAATTCAGTTTAGATGATCAAAGAAAGTGAAAAGAAATGGAATGGAATGAAATTTGAGTCAAAAACCTGAAGTGCGCAACTTGAGATGGTACTGTAGCTTCGCAAACAGTGTCTGCGACACACTTTGCGTCTCGCAGATTACGCACTTGACTGGCCAAGTTCTCTGACACACTTTGCTATGGAGCTGCGTGTTAGCATGTTGAACATGCGGCTCCACATATGGTGTCGTAGGTTGTGCTATTTTCAGCTCACAATTGGTGACGTCAATTCTTCTTGGGATCCGTTTGGTAGGTTCCTTTTCTGAATTTTCTGAATTCTTGGATCCCCTTGGGCCCACCTAACCTTGTATTTACTTCTTTGGGGTAGGAAACACCTTTCCAAAAACTTGTGGGAATATTTTTGGATCAAACCCTCATTTGGGTCTTCTTCTTCACTAAGAATTTATGAAGGTGGCTCAAGAATACATGAACATTCAAAGTTCTATCTACCTCCAAATCTACTCAAAATTCCCCCAAATTTCGTATTTGAGTTCCCTTAATCAAATAGAATAAAGCCCAATAGTTATCAACCTCCAATTTCACCAAAATTTCAAAACCCACCAAATGTTCTTCAATTTTTCTTCAAAGCTCAAACCTCAACAATGGTAGATCTCTCAATATTGACTCAAATGACAGGAAACTTTGGATTTGAAACCCTAGGACACTAAGAAACTCAAATCTAATGTCAAAACAACAAAACGAACACAAAATTTTTGGGGTTTTCAAGAATTTCGATTTTTTTTTTTGTAACAAACCCAAGACTAGACTTGATAGAACAAATCTAATCCAAGCTCTAATACCAATTGATGCAATAATCAAAACAAAAATGAAGAAAGAAGGACAAGAAAGTAAATGATAGATAATTTGACACAACTAAAGACCCAAATTAGCAACCAAAATTCTTAGATTAACTTGACCTCTAATTTAGGAACTAAAGAGCACCAAACTCTTAGGATAACCAATAGGGATTTGACACCCTAATAATCAATCCTCTCACAATGTTCACAATCGCAAGCTTAGCAAGCTCTCAACACTCAAAAGAGTTTTACAATCTCAAAATATCAATAATCAAAATAGTCTCCCATGAAATGAGCTAACTTAGGCGATTTATAGTCTTAGGCTAAATTATTACATAAGAGGCCCAAGAGTGGCTCTCAAGTTTTCAAAAGTGACCTAAAATATTCGGATGTCACATTTTGTGGCTCCATATGCTAGACGCATGTTCAACATGCGTCTCTACTATTCCGTCGCATCTTGTGCTCCTCAAAATCCCCAGATCTGCGGACACACTTTGCGTTGGAGTTGCTGGTTCGCATGTTTAACATGTGGCACACTTTTCTAAATGCAGTGTGCACTTTGCTTGACGCAGCGTGCACCCTGCTGGATGCAGTGCGCACTCTGCTGGACGCATGTTGTGCCATCTTCCCCTTCTTTCGCCCTTTTTTCCTCCCATGCGATCATCAATGCATTGGTCCTTCGGAATGGCAACAAAGTGTGTCCTAACACAACCATTATCATGAAAAGCCCTCGTGCAACTTAGAGTTCTCGCTCTTGGCTCCTTGTGAAAGGTCTTGATGCAATGCGGATTGTATCAGGAGTCCTGCCCTGTCTTTATGGATTCTTATATTCTATATAGAGGCTCGCAGACAGATGTATGTAGCTAGATATTCCATAACCTTATCAGTGCATACTGTTGTATAATATTTTAGCAGCCATGTCGGCTTGTAATGATGGGCACAGTTGTTGATGATTGTATAGAGATGTGCTATTATCTTGTGATATATGCCCTTGCAGAGTATGATACCCATGAGTTATCTTTGTGGTCCACCTATAAATTATTATGGTGACGTATGTTCATAGGTGCTCGGTAGGTTAGCTCCGGTAGCTGTCATGGCCCTCCGGTTGGGTTGTGACAAATTAGAACAACTAACACCTAACGAACCTCAACGTACAAAACTACGAGGTGTAATAGCTACAGCCTTTCCCTTCCGTAATGCCTCGGAATGCTCAAAGTCTAGCAATTAAGATGCTAAATAAGTAACAACACTCTAGTCAACAATATCAATTCAATGAACACCCTTCCACTCTACCCCTTTCTAATGGGTGAATGCTTACTAGGTGTAAATCATCCTAACATTGGCCTTAGCAACCATAAACTATCAATTCATAAGGTTATTCATTCAAGTTATCTCTTACAAGAAATTTCTATGGTCAAGCTACCATCTTTATGAAACCCTAAGTCTCAATTCACTTAGTTCATGTTGCTAACGGTTCAAATTTTGATTACAAAGTGATAACCCAAGCCTTTAGATGATAATCACACAATAATATTCATAACCCACCAACTATTAAAGGTCTATTAGGTTCTAGGGTTACTAGTCCTCAATTCACCATTCTAGACCCATTAGAATGATGATAATCTTAGATATAAATGCGTAATAAAGGGAGGAAGGGGTGAGACTTACCTCTCAAGAATATTCTTGCCCTAGCCTTAGAATTTCACCGTAGGTGCTCCTTGGGAACTGTTTTGGAGTTTTATGAATAAAGAATTCGGACTAAGTGTTTCAAAACATGGCTTACTGCCCCCCGCCCCCGCCCCCCCCGATCGCCGCGGGTCATACTGTCCACTACAGGGGTATCGCTATAGCGGGCAAGGGCCCGCTGTAGCGGACCTCCACCTTCGTCCACTTCTGGTGTGGCGAGTAAGGACACACCATAGCACAAGCGCTAAAGCGATCCAGTGTTTGCCATAGCGGACGCCCCTATTTCCCATATGTCTATAGCGGTGAGGAGCACGCCCCTACAACGGCCCTGCCGCAGCGGTACACCGTCTGCTGCAGTGGTGCCACTGAACCAGTGGGCTCGCTAATTCCCCTAATTTTTCACGCTACCACACAACGCTTCATCCGAGGCCTCACAAACGTAAACAAAATGATATAACAACAGAATTAAAAGAAATAAGAAATTAACAATGGAAAAGAAAGATAACTAGATTGACACAAGAGAAACCACAAATAGGCAACCAAAACTCTATAATAGTTAAGACCTTCTAATTGCACTATCAAAAGCACCAAACTCTTAGGATGACTAAGAGGGATTTTAATTCCCTAATAACCAATACTCTCAACAATAACTCAATCCAAGGCTTACACAAGCTCTCACACTCAAAAGTGTTTGTAAATTCAATATTCATAAAAGTCTAACCCTTCCAAATAAACTCTTATTTATACTAGAAATATAAAGAAGACAACTAAGTTATTACACTTCTACCCTTAATGAAGTAAGGGCCTTGTTTGGATGTCTTCTTTGGAAATGGAACTTGTAATTGCAAATCTTCAAGTAATAGCCACATTGCAAGCATGGCCATCTTCAACACTCTTCTCCAAACCGTCCTTCCATGCTATCATGAATACTTGGAATCCCCGAGAAGGCTCTAGAGTGTATTCAAATATGTCCCTCCTCATGAACAATGCTTGCATCGCTTGAAGTTCCCTCGCTTGGCTCCTTATAAAAGGCCTTGATGCCACTCAGATTGTATCATTCTCCCCTTCTTGAAAAGAATTTGTCCTCAAATTTAATGGGTCATCATCTTGCACATCCATAGGTGAGCGATCACACACGTTGAAGGTGTTATGAACTTGGTATTGGGGTGGAAGATCAATTTTGCATGAATTGTCATTGAGCCGCTCAAGTACTTCAAATGGACCATCTCCTCTAGGCACCAGCTTAGTCTTTCTTTTGTTAGGAAATCGCTATTTTCGAGAATGTACCCAAACCCAATCACTCGGTTCAAGCACAACTCTTTTGCGGCCGTTGTTTGCTCTCTTGGTCGTTTCTTGGTTCTTCTTCTCAAAGTGAAGCCTCACCTTCTCATGCAACTTCTTTATGGCCTCGTCTCATTTGTTGCCATCTAAACTCAATACAACATCTTGAGACAAAGGGGTTAGGGTGTTAAATGATACGAATCAATTTGGGGATGAAACCAAATCAACTCAAAATGAGAAAATTAAGGATAGAAAGAAAGGGGATGAGAAATAAAGATAAATACTTGACCCGAATGGTAGAATTCTATAGACAAACCTAGGTATACGAAACGTAAATCCTTCTAATATGAACTCGAATCCACAAGAACCAAAGCAATATGAATTAAGGCAAGAAGTTCCCTTGAAATCCATAAATGAACAATCTTCATGAATTCATTGGAAATAAAAGGTTCTACAACCAACAACGGAATCCACCATCATATGACTAAACTAACACTAGATTCTACCTAACAATCTATCACTCAAGATATGAGTATCTCTCAAATATTCATCATCAAAGTCTTTGTAATGAAATTAAAGACAAGCTATATATACAAGCTAAGTAAAGAAGACTAACAAGTAATTACGATGCTACCCTTAATGAAGTAAGGGCCTTGTTTGGCTAGTCTTCTTAGTGTAGTCTTCAATTCAAGGATTGACCTTCAATGGCCAAACGCGTCCCTCCTTGCATATATAGCCCTCTAATCAACCTTGCATGCATGGCCTTCTTGCAAGCATAACCCTCCTTGTGCAAAGTAGTCACTTGCACAAATAGCCCTTCGCGCAAATAGCCATCTTCCGGCCTTGAATTACCCAAGCTTGCAATTGTAGCCACTTTAAGAGGCAAGCCTTGGGCCTTGGACTCTTGACTTCTTCTCCCATGCTATCTCCCGTAGCTTGAAGGCCCTCCAATGACTCCATTTAAATGCTCCCAAAGCTTCATCCTCTATGAATCCGCTTCCAACGCAAATCCTTAAAGAAGTTTGAGTAGTTGAGTCATTTGTGCCACCTAGGATCATATCATCCTCCCCTTCTTCAAAATGACTCATCTTCGAATCCGTACCTTGGAAAATATGGAAGAGAATGAGTACAAATTCTTTCACAAAACAAGTAAGGTAGTCATCATAAGGCCAATGATAATACCTAAAGTAAGCAAAACATGCAACCAACATACTGAATGGCTCACTTTTATGATATAACCAAGCATCAAATGGATCTAGAAGGAACATGTATCCAAATAATGCCTAAGACACTTGGCTATTCAAGTCATTTTGACAAAAAGGTAAATCAAAGAACCCAATGCAAATAGAAATCCTAACATGCAAGTCTACATTGGTCCTAGCAATTAAGAAGCATATGTCTCCCCTTAAGTCAAGAAACAAGTGAAATCCTTCATGACTAAGTGTAATATCACCAATAAGCCAAACCAAAATCAAGGGTCCAATCATGACACTAGCCCACCTAGAGTAAGGAATCACTCCTAAGTCATCACCAGGGTCAAATACAAAAGGTATCACCCACACTAATTTTCCCACATTCCCCATGCAAGCCCAAAATGAAATCAATTAATAACACGAGCTAATTATCACATGAATGGAAAGAAGTGTTACTACTATACTCAACACACTAAGAAGTTACCTTCATGGCTTTAGAAAGCCCAAGAATAAGCATGAGCCAAGAATACATATTGTCCTTGAAGGAAGTACAAGTTGTGACTTCCTACCCAAGTGTAGTCCAATGAGGCCTTCTCCAATAGGTATCCTCTTCAAGTCTCCTCCTTTGATGAAACTCCACAAACAAGTTAATCACATAATCAAGTTCATCAAAAGAAGGATTTTTACCTTTAGGCTCTTCGAACCTATGCCAAGCTAAGAGTAGCACCTCCTCACCCCTTGGGATAGAAGATCTAGCATAGTCCTTCCAAGAAGTGTGCTCCCTCCCTTTCAAATTGCTCCACTTCTTTAAAGAGCACTTATCACTTTCGGAAGCCTTTTCCAAATTCGACTGTTACACCTTAGAAAATTCCCCGTTAGCGTACAGTAAATAGACTCACGAAGGATATGACGTATACGAGGTTTGGGATAAGCAAGAGCTAGTAATTGATGATGTTAATTAAGATTTCCAAAGACATTCGGGTTAAGGAAAGAAAGTTGTTAAGAGAAGCGCGTCATATGTTGGGCATCGGATAAGAATTTCGAGTATTGAGTTAATGACGTCTTAATGACCCTTTGGGGAAGAGTTATAACATCCCGTAGAATGGTATTGAAGTAAGGAACAAGTGTTAAGAAGGTTCCATAAGGATCGGAGATCAAGCGAGTCGACGAAATAACTCTCGGAAAACTGGGTAGACATACGGCCAGACATACTGGCCGTATAATATCTACGGACCGTATGTCCAGCCATAGATCCAGCCCAGCAAGTCATGATTCACTGGACCAGATATACGGTCCAACATACGGTCAGTAGATTTTATACGGACCGTATGTTGGTCCGTATATTTCCATCGGGGCTGCTCTTAATTTTATATAAGGGACCTTTCCTTTCCTTTTCATTTCATTCATTTCATACTTCACCCCCACAACACAAGAAACCTATAGAGTGTTCCAAACATTTCATCCATGAGAAATCCAAAGAAATCAAGGATCAATAACAAGAAATCAAGAGAATCAAGTGAAGGAAACCCATTAAAAGTCTTCCAAGTCAAGAAATCCCAAGAGAAATTTAGTAGGGTTTTGGTGCTAAGGGTGAATCACAATTCTAATCCTATTCCTCCATCATCTAAGGTAAGTTTCATGATGTTTACATGTTGTTTGAAGTATTTATAAGTTGAAACACATGGGTTGTAGAAGTGTATAGCAAATGGGTCATCAAATGTGTGAATAGTATTGCTAGTATGTGATAGTTGAATTGAATCATGGGAATGGATATGTTGATGTTATGAATGTGTTATAAATGACCTATAGAACATGAAATAAGCATTGAATATGAAAGAATACGACAATGGACTTTAGTCATGAATATGGAGGATTGAAGTAGAATTGTGAAATACGAATCATACGAATGAATGACGATTGTTGTTAAGGATATTGTGATTGTCGTTATGAATGTTGGGAGTTGATATGGAATATGGCGGAAAGTAGTATAAACAAAGGAAATGCTGCCCAAATTTCTATAGCTTTAGTAAGTATGCTTTCGCGACAATATAGCTAACGTCGATACGAATTCTCTTGAAGGTATAAACAAGTGCATTAAAGGAGAACGAGCAAGCGATAGAATAGCTAAACGACAAAGGTATGTAAGGCTAGCCCTTTCTTTCTAAGGCATGAGTCCTATGGCATGAACTTCCTCCTTTACTATGAATGTTCTATTTCCAAGAAAGCTATGAGTTCTTGTTCATGAAAGATCATACGAGATAAGAGATATGCTACGAGCAAGATAACGATAATGATAAGCTAAAGTCTAGAAATGCTATAGTTATGATATGATGTTCCTATTAAGCAAATGAATCCATCCACAGTCCATTGATGTTGTTCATTATATACACTCACCTTATGTTGCTCCTTCGAGGGTGAGGGCAGGATACTTATGAATGTTCCATAACGAAGTCGGGGGTTCACGACTTTATGTCACCCCGATAAAGTATGATTATCTATGAGTCTCTATGCATGTATTTCTATAAGTATGTTATGAGATGTATATTATGATAAGCATGTCTGATAAATGTATTATGATGAGCATATGAGGATAGTACACCGCGCCTATATGGCCGGGCAGTCACCGCCAAGGCGGGCAGCTATACACCATGGCCAAATGGCATGGGCAGACACCACTAGTGGGCGGCACGAGATGATACCCCGGACGCGGGAGGCCTGGACGCAGGCTAATTCTATTGCTAATGTTATTGATTATCACACCACACCTATATGGTCGGGCAGCTTATACACTTATGCCCTTATGCATATATGATATGATGATGAGTATGAAAGTAAGCTAGCATGTACTACTTCCTTTATGATTTAGTCAGCTACAGATCGCTCCTCATTGATGCCTCCTTATTTTATTGACATCTTATTATTTCTTATGCCTTACATACTCAGTACAATATTCGTACTGACGTCCTTTTCTTCGGACGCTGTGTTCATGCCCACAGGTAGACAGGGAGGTGATCTAGACTCATAGGAGCTAGCAGCTGATTAGAGAGAACTCCATTTTTTCGGAGGTGCCACAGATTATTCTTTTGGTACATATATGTATATAGTCATGATTGGGCACGACGGGGTCCTGTCCCGTCCATATGTCTGATACTCTAGTAGAGGCTCGTAGATACGCAGTGTGGGTAGTATGGTCCCATAGTTGTATGTGTATGCATGTATATACTATTTTGATAGCCGAAGGGCTTATGTTTATAAAAGTAATTATGGTTCGAATGATGATGTATTTCTATGAAATTGAGCAAGTATTATGAATGAGAGCATATAGATAACTGAATGAGTGGTGTTCAGTAGTTAGCCCCGGATATCCGTCGCGGCCCGTGGTTCGGGTCGTGACAGAAGTGGTATCAGAGCAATTCAGTCCTAGGAAGTGTCTACGAGCCGTGTCTAGTAGAGTCTTGTTTATGGTGTGTTGCCCGCCACGCTAATAAACAGGAGGCTACAGGGCATTTAGGAAAAATGTCCATCTTTCTTCATATGAAATCATGCGATAGAGCCGAGTATAAGATTTAATCCTCCCTAATGAGTATGTTGTGATTTCAGAATGCCGCCAAAAGGAAAAGCTAAAGCCGCCCCGAAGGGCAAGGTTACTATGAAAAGGCGGGCAGAAAGAGAGCCGCCCATGAATGCAAATGAGGATGAATCACATCATGAGGCTTTATCTAATGCCTCCACTACTCCGCCTATTACGGAAGAGCAAGAAGGAGCTTCAGCTCCAGCTCCTCCACCGGCTACATCGGGTCAACAAGTGACCGAGGCTATTAATTTATTGACACAGTTGGTTGCCGCTCAGGCACAAAGGCAAAATACGGGCCCAAGTGATCGTTCAGCTAGTACTAGAGCCCGTGACTTCATGAGCCTAAATCCTCCGGAATTCTTTGGGTCCAAACCGGATGAAGACCCACAAGGTTTTATTGATGAAATGCTAAGAACATTGCGGATTATTCATGCTTCTGAGACCGAATCAGTGGAGTTAGCATCATATAGACTTCGAGATGTGGCGGTATTATGGTACAACAATTGGATAGCGTCGAGGCAAGAGAATGCGCCTCCTCCCGTGTGGCAAGAATTTGTTGATGCCTTTCTTCGTCATTATTTGCCGCCCGAGGTCCGCCGAGCTAGAACGGATAGATTTTTGAATTTGAAGCAAGGTAATATGAGCGCCCGGGAGTATAGCCTTCAATTTAATTCTTTGGCTAGATATGCTCCTACTATGGTAGCCGACATGGGCGACCGGGTGCACAGATTTGTGAGTGGCTTAGGGCCACATTTGTTTAAGGATTGCCTAACAACTTCGTTGCAAGACGAGATGGACATTTCCCGCATTCAAGCCCATGCCCAAAATCTTGAAGGGCAACAACCTCCATGAAAGAGGTGATCGTGATATTGACAGAGGGCAAAGCAAAGGGCCGGATCTATGGGCACGGAGTAGCGATTTTAGAGGGGGATCACGACAGACATATTCCAGGCACTTAGGCCAGTCAGTGATGAGTGCACCTCCCCGGTTTACAGGCAGAGGATCTGATCGCTCTTTCCGTTCAGGACAGGGCCAAAGTTCGAGGGGCCCAGGTGCTCAGTTTGGGGGAGATTATAGTTAGAGGAGACCTCCAGTACCGCGATGCAGCCAGTGCGGTAGATTACATTCTGGACAGTGCCGCTAGGGGTCAGACGCTTGTTATGCTTGTGGTCAGGTGGGGCATATGATGAGAGATTGCCCGTCGATGATCGGCAGAGCTAGGACTACGGCCAACGTTCGGCGGCCGGGTTCTTCATCGGCACGTCCTACGGGCGGACTCCCGTACTCCGGCGGGCCGAGGTAGAGGCCGAGGGGGAGCATCTACTTCAGGTGGCACACAGCACCGCTTATATGCTTTAGCCAGATGACAAGATCTTGAGTCATCTCCAGATGTGGTCACAGGTACATTGACTGTGTTTTCTCATGACGCGTATGCATTGATAGATCCGGGCTCCACATTATCTTATATTACTCCCTATGTTGCAAATCGTATTGGGGTGAAACCCGAGCCGATTAAGCCTTCGAGGTATCTACTCTGGTTGGTGATCCCGTGATAACTAAGCAAGTGTATAAAGATTGTATAATTGTGATATGTGACCGCCAAACCAAAGATGATTTAGTTGAGCTAGAGATGCTAGACTTTGATGTTATAATGGGCATGGATTGGTTGGCCTCATGCTATGCTAATGTTGACTGTCGAATGAAATTAGTTCGATTCCAATTTCCGGGAGAGCCCGTACTTGAATGGGAGGGTAATACGGCAACTCCAAGGGGTAGGTTTATTTCCTACCTTAAAAGGAAAGAAAGATGATCGCCAAGGGCTATATTTATCATTTAGTCCGAGTTCATGACACCGAGACAACATCGCCAACTTTTCAACTGCATTCTAAGTAGTGAATGAGTTTCCGGATGTATTTCCGGATGAGCTTCCGTGCCTTCCTCCGAGAAAGGAGATTGACTTCACCATTGATGTGCTGGGATCCGAGCCTATTTCTATTCCTCATTATCGAATGGCTCCGACAGCGTAATGAAGGAATTAAAGGCTCGATTGAAGGATTTGCTTGAAAAGGGATTTATTAGGCCCAGTTCATCACCGTGGGGATCGCCAGTTTTATTTGTGAAAAAGAAAGATGGCTCCCTACGAATGTGCATTGATTATAGACTGCTGAATAAGGTGACGATAAAGAACAGGTATCCTCTCCCAAGAATTGATGGTTTATTTGATCAGCTACAGGGTGCCAAGTGGTTTTCCAAAATAGATCTGAGATCGGGTTATCATCATGTTATATCTCGCATTTCGCACGTCGGAATATTTTTGAGTTGGTTGCGAAGAATTATGGACAAGGTTACCTCTCGACCTTGTTTTATGACAAATGGCTTATGAATTTTGTTGAAAGGAAGCATTAAGGAAAAATTTGGGATTAAGAATGCATTATGGAAAAAAAAAAAAAAAATTAAAAACTTCATGAAATGAGAGTAAGGTGGGCCATGGCCATATGGAGGCTTGATATATACATACATGTGGAATTAGATGACTTGTTAAGTCATTTTCATTAAGTTCATCTTTTAGGAAATTCTAGAAATTTGAAGAATTTTGGAGGGAAAGGAACAAAAAAAAAAAGAGAAAAGATGACAAGGTGGCCGGCCATGTGCATGGCATGTGCCACCACTTATATATATATATGGTTAAGTCTTGAATTGGAAGACAAGATTCATCATTTATCCACATAGAAAGTTCAAGAGAAATTGAGAGAAAGAAAGAAAAAGAGAGAGAGGGCAGTCGGCTACAAGGGCTGGCCGAAACTGTCCCTAAATTGTTGATCATGAAAAATCTGTTTCTTCATGTTTTCCTACTAATTAGAGGGTCCTCTACGACGTGGAGTAGTTGGTGGAACAAGAAAAAACATTTTTCCTTGCCAAACATGGCCTAGCCGAGAGGTATAGGGGTGAAGGAAAGGTATGATCCTATCTTATTTTTCATATGATATAGATGATTTGTGTATGTTGTGAGGTATGGAAATGAATGGAAGTCATGGAATATGGAAGATGAAGTTGTGGCCGTGTGTAGTGTGTTGTGGCCGTGTGAGTGTGTTGTTGTGTAGAAGTGATGAATTAGTTGTATTTAGCATGTTTTGTGTGTTGTTGTAATGTATAGAAGATGAATGAATTCATGAGAATATAGATGTTGATGTTGGACCGTGTAGGGGCTGGTTGGTATGTAAGAAATGAATTGATGTTATTGAATATTTTGGTTGTCGTCGTTATGAATTCGATGATATAAAACGAAGGTTAATGTTCCATGTTGATGTTAAAAACTATGCGGGCTGATTTGAGGATGTAATGTGATTCTAATGTAGTTCTTGAATTTATAGAAATAATGTTGTAGTGTATGGAATTGTGATGTAGTATGAGAATTTGAAAGAAAGAAACGTATTATGATCGTATTCATCAAGTTGGAAGGTTGATGGGATTGTCTTGAATACTTTTGTGGATTGTGCGACTTTGCGAATGTTCTTAAATCTTGTTTGGATGGTTGTTGGTTTGGTTGTTGTTGAAAATTTGCCGAGTTAATTCTCGGGGTTGGTGAATATATAGGGGAAGTCTTGCGAAAATTCCCGTAGATAAAGCGACGACTTGGAATTGAGTTCTTCATGGCTAATGTTAGATGTCCGATGATATTTTGTAGATCGCGAGAAGTCGAGACGCAAGTTGGATTAGTTCCGAGGGCGGCCAAGGTATGTAAAGCTCACCTTTCTTTCTTTGGCATGTCTTAGTATGAATAGGCTATGATATGTTCCCCGAGGTAATTCCATTCCTGTGATCCGAGCAACCATATAAGTTTATTCACTTCTTGATGTTCGTAAGTCATTTAGTTGAACTAAGATTCTTATGTTTCCAAAAGATTAGATTTTAAAAGCCTTATTAAGAATTTCGCTACAAAAAGGTCCGAACTTCAAACGTCCGTAACTTTCGCATACGAGCTCGGAACGCCCCAAAACATAATAGGTAAACTCATAAGATATAACTTTCCCCTAACTCTCGTAGTCGGGCTCGGGTGGGGTTCGGCACCCGTCCGTGGGGCCCGCGGCTCTTTTGTACTATTCAAAATGAATTTTGGGAAAAATTCATACTATTTCATTTCGATCTCCGCATATGGTTCCTACGATTCCGTGATATGTTTAAGATATTTGATACGTTTCCGAAGGGCGTCCGAAAGACATTCGACATGACTGTGTCTTGATCCTTAAATGCTAATTTGTTTTGATCTTTCCATTATGTTTTTGGAAAATGTTTTAAAGATTGCATATGGTCTCTCACGACTCTGCTCGTGCACTATGGTCACTCCTTTCACCGAGTCCCGGGGCCGGTTGTTATCGTGCGCATTATGTTATAATTCCGGAGTATGATGTGTCCGGTTCGCCGAGCCCCTTTTGCGGAACCGAGGATAATGGTGTTATGATGTGTCCGGCACGCCGAGTCCCCTTTGGCCGGGTACCGTGGTTATGTGATTGTGTGTGACGGGGATACGGAGATCCGAAAACTTCGGGGTATGATGTGGTGTGGCGCCAACGACGGGCGGCGACCACCGTTCTAAGAGCCTATGCATGATTTGCACTCTACTCGCAAGTATTTTGATATTTGGATTATTACACATGTTTTCTGAAACTCACATATGATTTTCTGATAATTGACGTGCATATGATGATCTTATCTACCGAGTCCCTCGCT
Organism: Lycium ferocissimum; assembly: GCF_029784015.1. Classification (NCBI taxonomy): domain Eukaryota; kingdom Viridiplantae; phylum Streptophyta; class Magnoliopsida; order Solanales; family Solanaceae; genus Lycium; species Lycium ferocissimum. The sequence goes on from NC_081345.1 coordinate 76,943,405, forward strand.
AGAGGGCCGGGATATGTTTGTACGCATATGAAAAGTGATTTTGACAATCTGGACTATGATCTGCTGGCATCGGTTAATGTCAGCCACTATGGTATGATCTGCTTTCTATATAGATGTATGATTTGTATTTTTCACGCAGGCACCCTGACACTCTGGTCATTACGTTCACTTTCTGTACCCCTTTCTCGCTTATGATCTCGTTTTCCGCATTTCATGCTTTACATACTCAGTACATATTCCGTACTGACCCCCTTTCTTCGGGGGCTGCGTTTAAATGCCGCGCGGTACACCTGTGTGAGCTACGGTATTAGCAGAAGATGTTCCAGCGGATTGGCGAGCTCCACTTGCTCCGGAGTGCTGCCGAGTCAGAGTTTGTTTGTGTTATGACATCCGAGTCATGTTAGAGACTTTGCGAACGCAGTCGGTGTGTACAAGGCGTCGTTGTGAGCGCTCCATAGGCCGTAGTAGTGTTATATGTAGTTTTACGATTTTGTACTTTATTATAGGTTATGTGTAAATTGAGAAAGATATAAAGTGTGTTTATTGTTCAAAAATTTATTATGTATTTATGATTTGGTCGAGGGCCCAATAGGAATACGAATATTACGATAGTCGAGGGTTCGCTCGGCCAGATAAGGGGCGGGTGCCCATCACACCCTATCGGAAATCGGGTGTGACAAAGTGGTATCGGGCAGGTCTGTCCTAGGGGTTGTCTGCAAAGTCGTGTCCGGTAGAGTCCTGTTTATGGTGTGAAGCGCGCCACATTTATAAACAGGAGGCTACGGGGCATCTAGGATGGTTACTCTTCTTTGGCATCTTAGATCGTGCTGTAGAGCCAAGCTATAGAGAATTCCCGACATCGACCTTCGATTTCGGCAGAGGACTGACGTTGACAGGCGGAAGCGACCAGGCGGTATGGAAGATTACAAAGCACGCAGGTAAGTAAAGATGCGAAAGATATATGTTAAGTAAGGTATCGGCATACGATTGAAAGGCAAAGTTGAAAACTGAAAAGGAAGGTAAGCAAGAAAATATGACACGTGAAGTCGTGTTGAGCATATGAGGTAAATTTAATATTTTCAGCCTTTTATGAATACTGAGAGCCCTGTGTGGCTATGATACGACACAGTATGATGTGATATCTATGTATGATGATGGCCCTGTGAGGCACTGTTGGTATTTCCTGCGTGCAGGTTTCGGGATAGTAAGAAATACAGAGGAAACTCTGCCGAAATTTTTCCACGGCTGCCCTCTAGGAATAAGTTGACTGGAGTGAGCGGTGAAATAACAAATAAGATGTCGGTGGAAGTATGGTAATAAGAAATTTGGAGGAACTTGTGTTATTAGGCGATGATGTGGAAAAGACTGGTAGGTCAGGATAAAGTGATATGACTAAGACGAGGGTACGGAGGAAAGAGAATTGTGACGAATAGGAAGGTGTTAATAAGACAGCTTCCCAGAGGTGTCGCGAGGGCGTTTTGGGAATATGATAAAATTCCGATATACTCAATATTATGTGTAGAAGGTCATGCGGTGAGAAAGACGCGGTCAGGAAAGCGTTAAAGCGTCGTATTCTATCAAAGTTCCAAAGTTAAGCGTGCTGGAGTGAGAGCAATTTCAGGATGGGTGACCCCCCTGGGAAGTTTTCTGAAAACCCTACAAATTCAGACGTAAGGAGTGAATAAGAAAGCGGAGTAGTCTAAGAGAGATTAGAGTATGTGGAGCGGTAGGATTGTGAAAGACTAGGTTGTAGAAAGACAAGAAACAAGGCAGAATGAGTGCTAGGAAATGACTGGGATGATACGGGTAAAATATGAACAAACAAAATACGTTTTGAAAAATGAAAAAAGGACTATGTAAGAATAGTGCGTTCTGAACGACACAGAGATAGCATAAGAATTCTCGTGTGCAGAAAAAGGAACAAGCATGAATGGATGATGGTATAAGCATGCCCCTAAAGGGGGGAAGCGGGTAAGAAAAAAAGAAGGAGTATGACAAGAGAATGGTATTGGATAACCTAAGAGATAGTATGAAGGGCAGCAATAGCTATAAAAAGGGAGCTCCCCCGAGGTGCTTACGAGACCCCGCACGACTAAGTGAACATTCGAGGACGAATGTTCTAAAGGGGGGAAGAATGTTATATCTCGCATTTCGCACGTCGGAATATTTTTGAGTTGGTTGCGAAGAATTATGGACAAGGTTACCTCTCGACCTTGTTTTACGACAAATGGCTTATGAATTTTGTTGAAAGGAAGCATTAAGGAAAAATTTGGGATTAAGAATGCATTATGGAAAAAAAAAAATTAAAAACTTCATGAAATGAGAGTAAGGTGGGCCATGGCCATATGGAGGCTTGATATATACATACATGTGAATTAGATGACTTGTTAAGTCATTTTCATTAAGTTCATCTTTTAGGAAATTCTAGAAATTTGAAGAATTTTGGAGGGAAAGGAACAAAAAAAAAAAAGAAAAGATGACAAGGTGGCCGGCCATGTGCATGGCATGTGCCACCACTTATATATATATATGGTTAAGTCTTGAATTGGAAGACAAGATTCATCATTTATCCACATAGAAAGTTCAAGAGAAATTGAGAGAAAGAAAGAAAAAGAGAGAGAGGGCAGTCGGCTACAAGGGCTGGCCGAAACTCGTCCCTAAATTGTTGATCATGAAAAATCTGTTTCTTCATGTTTTCCTACTAATTAGAGGGTCCTCTACGACGTGGAGTAGTTGGTGGAACAAGAAAAAACATTTTTCCTTGCCAAACATGGCCTAGCCGAGAGGTATAGGGGTGAAGGAAAGGTATGATCCTATCTTATTTTTCATATGATATAGATGATTTGTGTATGTTGTGAGGTATGGAAATGAATGGAAGTCATGGAATATGGAAGATGAAGTTGTGGCCGTGTGTAGTGTGTTGTGGCCGTGTGAGTGTGTTGTTGTGTAGAAGTGATGAATTAGTTGTATTTAGCATGTTTTGTGTGTTGTTGTAATGTATAGAAGATGAATGAATTCATGAGAATATAGATGTTGATGTTGGACCGTGTAGGGGCTGGTTGGTATGTAAGAAATGAATTGATGTTATTGAATATTTTGGTTGTCGTCGTTATGAATTCGATGATATAAAACGAAGGTTAATGTTCCATGTTGATGTTAAAAACTATGCGGGCTGATTTGAGGATGTAATGTGATTCTAATGTAGTTCTTGAATTTATAGAAATAATGTTGTAGTGAATGGAATTGTGATGTAGTATGAGAATTTGAAAGAAAGAAACGTATTATGATCGTATTCATCAAGTTGGAAGGTTGTTGGGATTGTCTTGAATACTTTGTGGATTGTTCGGAATGTTCTTAAATCTTGTTTGGATGGTTGTTGGTTTGGTTGTTGTTGAAAATTTGCCGAGTTAATTCTCGGGGTTGGTGAATATATAGGGGAAGTGCTGCCGAAATTCCCGTAGATAAAGCGACGGCTTGGAATTGAGTTCTTCATGGCTAATGTTAGATGTCCGATGATATTTTGTAGATCGCGAGAAGCTGAGACGCAAGTTGGATTAGTTCGAGGGCGGCCAAGGTATGTAAAGCTCACCTTTCTTTCTTTGGCATGTCTTAGTATGAATAGGCTATGATATGTTCCCCGAGGTAATTCCATTCCTGTGATCCGAGCAACCATATAAGTTTATTCACTTCTTGATGTTCGTAAGTCATTTAGTTGAACTAAGATTCTTATGTTTCCAAAAGATTAGATTTTAAAAGCCTTATTAAGAATTTCGCTACAAAAAGGTCCGAACTTCAAACGTCCGTAACTTTCGCATACGAGCTCGGAACGCCCCAAAACATAATAGGTAAACTCATAAGATATAACTTTCCCCTAACTCTCGTAGTCGGGCTCGGGTGGGGTTCGGCACCCGTCCGTGGGGCCCGCGGCTCTTTTGTACTATTCAAAATGAATTTTGGGGAAAATTTCATACTATTTCATTTCGATCTCCGCATATGGTTCCTACGATTCCGTGATATGTTTAAGATATTTGATACGTTTTCGAAGGGCGTCCGAAAGACATTCGACATGACCAGGTCTTGATCCTTAAATGCTAATTTGTTTTGATCTTTCCATTATGTTTTTGGAAAATGTTTTAAAGATTGCATATGGTCTCTCACGACTCTGCTCGTGCACTATGGTCACTCCTTTCACCGAGTCCCGGGGCCGCATGTTATCGTGCGCATTATGTTATAATTCGGAGTATGATGTGTCCGGTTCGCCGAGCCCCTTTTGGCCGGGAACCGAGGATAATGGTGTTATGATGTGTCCGTACGCCGAGTCCCCTTGGCCGGGTACCGTGGTTATGTGATTGTGTGTGACGGGGATACGGAGAGATGCGAAAACTTCGGGGTATGATGTGGTGTGGCGCCAACGACGGGCGGGCGACCACCGTTCTAAGAGCCTATGCATGATCTGCACTCTACTCGGTAAGTATTTTGATATTTGGATTATTACACATGTTTTCTGAAACTCACATATGATTTTCTGATAATTGACGTGCATATGATGATCTTATCTACCGAGTCCCTCGCTAGAGGGCCGGGATATGTTTGTACGCATATGAAAAGTGATTTTGACAATCTGGACTATGATCTGTTGGCATCGGTTAATGTCAGCCACTATGGTATGATCTGCTTTCTATATAGATGTATGATTTGTATTTTTCACGCAGGCACCCTGACACTCTGGTCATTACGTTCACTTTCTGTACCTCCTTTCTCGCTTATGATCTCGTTTTTCGCATTTCATGCTTTACATACTCGGTACATATTCCGTCACCGACCCCTTTCTTCGGGGCCGCGTTTCATGCCGCGCGGTACACCTGTGTGAGCTACGGCTTATTAGCGAGAAGATGTTCCGGCAGATTGGCGAGCTCCACTTGCTCCGGAGTCTCTGCCGAGTCAGAGTTTGTTTGTGTTATGACATCCGAGTCATGTTAGAGACTTTGCAGACAGAGTCAGGTGTACAAGGCGTCCGTTGTGAGCGGCTCCATAGGCCGTAGTAGTGTTATATGTAGTTTTACAGATTTTGTACTGTTATAGGTTATGTGTAAATTGAGAAAGATATAAAGTGTGTTTATTGTTCAAAAATTTATTATGTATTTATGATTTGGTCGAGGGCCCAATAGGAATACGAATATTACGATAGTCTGAGGGTTCGCTCGGCCCTAGATAAGGGCCGGGTGCCCATCACACCCTATCGGAAATTGGGGTGTGACACATCAAGTGAGAGTCAGAGAAGAAGACATTCCCAAGACAGCTTTCAGGAGAAGATATGGCCATTATGAATTCCGAGTAATGTCGTTTAGGCTAACTAATGCCCCGGCAGTGTTCATGGATTTGATGAATAATGTATTCAGGCCTCTCTTAGATTTGTTCGTGATAGTATTCATTGATGATATTTTGGTGTATTCTCGCACAGAATCAGAACATGCAGATCACCTACGTATTGTCCTTGGAATTCTCCGTACTCGGGAGTTGTATGCAAAATTTTCAAAGTGCGAGTTTTGGCTAAATTTCCGTGACATTCTTGGGCCATGTTATTTCGTATGATGGCATTCGGGTTGATACTCGAAAAAATAGGCGGTGAAGACTTGGCCAAGGCCTATGACGCCTACGAAGTTTGTAGTTTTCTGGTTTGGCGGTTATTATAGGAGATTCGTAAGGGCTTTTCATCTATTTCAGCCCCATTGACGAAGTTAACCCAGAAGTCAGCAAAATTTCAGTGGAATGACGCTTGTGAGCGTAGCTTCCAAGAGTTGAAAGACAGATTAACCTCAGCTCCAGTCCTAACGCTTCCAGAAGGGCCGGATGGCTATGTTGTGTATTGTGATGCTTCCGGTGTTGGGCTAGGATGTGTATTGATGCAGCATGGAAAAGTCATTGCTTATGCTTCGAGACAACTGCGAAAGCACGAAAAGAACTACCCAACTCACGATCTTGAATTAGCCGCAGTTATTCATGCACTAAAAATGTGGAGACATTACTTATATGGCGTACATTTTGATATTTACACAGATCATAAGAGTCTCCAATATATTTTCAAACAGAAGGAGTTAAATCTGCGGCAGCGGCGGTGGTTAGAACTATCGAAAGATTATGATGTGAATATCTTATACCACCCCGAGAAGGCCAATGTGGTAGCGGATGCGCTTAGTCGCCGATCTATGGGTAGCCTATGTGAAGTGCCTTTGGAGAAGGAAGAAATGATCCATGAACTCCGTCAGCTAGCAAATCTTGGAGTACGTATAATTGATTCAGGCGACGCAGGAGTTAGTGTTAACAATCCCACAGTTTCATCCTTGGATGCGGAAATAAGAGAGCGTCAATACGAGGATCCCAAATTGAAGTATTATAATGGTGTGAAATTTTCAAAAGAAAAGTCACCATTTGAAATCTCGGTAGATGGGGTTCTCAAGTATCAGAATAGGTTATGTGTTCCGGATGTGGCGGGACTACGCCGCCGAATTCTAGAAGAAGCTCATTACTCTCGATATTCTATTCATCCTGGAACGACAAAAATGTACCATGATCTTAAATTGATGTATTGGTGGGATGGCCTGAAAAGAGACATAGCAGAATTTGTAGCCGAATGTCCGAATTGTCAGCAAGTAAAGGTAGAACATCAAAAGCCAGGAGGATTATTGCAAGCAATAGAAATTCCTACGTGGAAATGAGAAGTGAGCAATATGGATTTTATTGTAGGATTGCCCCGCTCTCGAGGCAAGCATGATTCTATATGGGTGATTGTGGATAGATTGACAAAGGCAGCTCATTTTCTCCCAGTCAGAACTACATATTCAGCTGAAGATTATGCAAGGTTATATCTTAAGGAGATTATAAGGCTTCATGGTATTCCAATATATATCATCACAGACAGAGGAGAACAGTTCACGGCTAAGTTCTGGAAATCCTTCTAAGAAGGTCTAGGTACTCAAGTAAGGCTTAGTACAGCATTCCATCCGCAAACTGACGGACAGGCCGAGCGCACCATACAGACCTTGGAGGATATGTTAAGGGCATGTGTTTTAGATTTTGGTGGTAGTTGGGATGACCATTTACCCCTAATCGAATTTGCCTACAACAATAGCTACCATTCCAGTATCCAAATGGCTCCGTATGAAGCTCTATATGGAAGGAAATGTAGATCCCCAATCGGATGGTTTGATGTCGGAGAAGTACAGTTAATAGGCCCCGAGTTGATTCAACAAGCGGTAGAAAAAGTCAAGGTGATCCGAGATCGGTTATTGACGGCCCAAAGTCGCCAAAAATCTTATGCGGATAACCGCCGACGAGATTTAGAATTTCAAGTTAATGATTGGGTGTTCTTGAAAGTATCCCCGATGAAAGGGGTGATGAGATTTGGCAAGAAGGGAAAGTTAAGTCCTCGATACATTGGACCCTACAAAATCATCCGCAAAGTGGGTCAAGTAGCCTATGAATTAGAATTGCCTTCGGAGCTTGAATTAGTCCATTCAGTATTTCATGTCTCTATGCTCCGGAAATGTGTGGGAGATCCCACAAAGATTGTACCAATAGATGATGTTCAGATCACAGAAAAGCTAGCTTATGAAGAAGTGCCTATTGCCATACTAGACAGGCAAGTACGAAGACTTCGGAATAAGGAAATAGCTTCAGTAAAAGTCTTATGGCGAAATAACAATCGGGAAGAGATAACTTGGGAAGCGGAAGGGAAAATGAAATCCACATACTCGCATTTATTTCAGCCCTCAGAAGAAATCTACGATGAAACTTCGAAATGATAAGGTATGTATGCTTTATTTTTATGTATATGGGTCGTGTGTGGCCAATCTATATTGCTATTGTGTTGTGGCCCTGTGAGGCAATGATATTATGGGTTATTGTGACAGGATGGTAGTGCCATATTACAGGGGAAACTTTGGCAAAATTTTTCTAGAATCCCCGACGACTTAACATTCAGGGACGAATGTTCCAAAAGGGGGGAAGAATGTTACACCTTAGAAAATTCCATGTTAGCGTACAGTGAATAGCCTCATGAAGGATATGATGTATACGAGGTTTGGGATAAGCAAGAGCTAGTAATTGATGATGTTAATTAAGATTTCCAAAGACATTCGGGTTAAGGAAAGAAAGTTGTTAAGAGAAGCGAGTCATATGTTGGGCATCGGATAAGAATTTCGAGTATTGAGTTAATGACGTCTTAATGACCCTTTGGGGAAGAGTTATAATGTCCCGTAGAATGGTATTGAAGTAAGGAACAAGTCTTAAGAAGGTTCCATAAGGATCGGAGATCAAGCGAGTTGACGAAACTGTTACATCCCGTATTTTGAGTAACGGGACAACTCGAGTGAATTATGAGAAGTTAGGGACAAGGCCATCCCGAGAGACTTGCGATTGTTTTAAAGGCTTAAATTGTGTATGATTTTAATGTCTTGGAAATGTTAAGGAAACATTTGGAGGAATTTTCCATTTTTAGTAAGTGTGCTATTTTTGGAAAGTTGAAAATTCTTCAACAAGAAAGGAAAGAAAAACAAAAAAAAGAAAAGAAAAACATGGACCATGTGGCCGGCCACATGCATGTGGGCCAAGGCCACATGGATGGCTAAAATTTGTAAATAAAAGATGACTTAAGGGGACCATTTTCATCATCTTCTTCACTTGGAATTTTCAAGAAACTTTGAGAGGAAAAAAGAAGCCATATTCGGCCCTTAGGGGAAAAAAAATAGGATCAAGTTTTCTCCACTAAAAAAAATAAATTCCTCAAGCAAAGTTGCTAATTCAAGGGTGCTAAGTAACGTGGTGTTGTTATTTCGGAAGATAGTTCGCTCGTTTGTTCTAACGACTAACTTGGGTCAAGTGAAGAAGTGAAGAAGGAAGGTTAGTTTTAATCTTGTTTTCTTGTGTTATGGATGGTGTATATGTGTTATTGTATGCTTAAATGGAAGAAAATCATGTGAGGTGGAAGTTGGAGTTGGCCGTGTATGGTAGTTGTGGCTATATATATATGTGTTGTGGAATAATTCATGAATTCATGCTAGTTGACATGTTTTAATTGTTGTAGTGTGAAGAAAAGAATGAAATCATCCTTTGGTGTAGAATTGGGTGTTGGCCGAATGGCCCTCTTTATGTGGTCTTGAATGAACAAATCGTCATTAGTGTTTTCATTGTTGTCGTTATGGATTGTATAAGGCAAAATGCAAGTTTGATTACTTAGAATGAGATTATGTTGGTTATGGGAATTTATGTGAATTTTATGTAATTTTTACCTTTATGAATATTGCATTGTTAGTATGTGGATTAATGTTGTAAATCATGAATTTGGAAGATAAGAATGTGTTTGGTTCGGGTTTGGAGATGAGTTCGGGTGAGATGGAGTATGGTTTGAGTTGTTTGGAGAATTTTGTGAATTGTTTGAAATGTTCTTGAATATTGTTGGAATAGTTTTGAATTAGTAATCAAATGTATAAATGTCGATATCGGTCTGAATGTAAGTAGTTGAGGTAAGTTATTGGAATATTATGAATGTTGTTGAATTATGTAGACAAAGAGCCATTAAGGTTAGAATGTATTTTGAGTTGATTGTTGATGTTGTAGCTTGGTTATTGGTTTGGTTGTTGTTGAAATGAGCCGAGTTGAATCTCGGGGATGCTATATGTATGGGGAGATCTTTGCCAACTTGTTATAGAACAATATTGGTTAAGCTTGGAAATTGTAAGTCTCATGAATAGTAACTGGTCAATGTGACCATTTGCGGATTTTTTGGCGAAACGGGAAGTGAATTTGGAGAGGCGTAAGGGGCATATAAGGTATGTAAAGCTTTACCTATTCTTTCCTTGGCACGTCCTAGGTATGATAGGCTTTGATACGAGCCTAGAGGGCGATTCTACTCCTCGGAATTTACGTCCAAAAATGCCCTTTTTCATTCGGTAGAATTGAAGTGAAAATTGTGCGAATAGTTAGAAAGATTGTTTGAACCTCTAGAACTTGTGTAAGTGAAATCCGAATACCTTAGAATCTTTATGAATGACGTTATGAAGTTCAATATATGTAATTTATATACGCCACCTCATTTGACTGAGGTAGGCCCACTTTGTCCGGTTATTTCTTATTAATCCGCTTGAACTACTTTTGAATTAAACATTAAGAGATATTTTAAACTACCTTTCCAACTACTAAAGATTAACGATATAATTATTTATTTGAATCATATGACCTACTTTGGGATTTGTAACTACTTTAGGAAGATTAGTTTGGTACAAAACTTTACGATCTCCGAAAGACTCATGCTACGGTTGTTATCAAACGTTTGCTATAAGGTCTATCATCCAAGTTATGATGATCGAGTCTCTACAAAATATTGTATGTTTGGTATTGCATATGGTTTTCTCACTACTCTGCTCGTGCAAGCTTTATACGCCTTTCACCGAGTCCCGGCCGGTATGTAATCGTGCACGGTCCTCGTTGCATTATTCACCGAGTCCCTCACTAGAGGGCCGGGTACGCTACACATATACATATATGATGATCAGATGGTGTGATGATATGGGGATGGCGGCCAGGATGGCGTTTGATAATCCTATTCACCGAGTCCCTCGCGGGAGGGCCGGGTACGGCATATGCATATGATTACATGATTTCATGATTGCTATATATGATGTTTACATGACTTTACTTACCGAGTCCCTCCCTGGAGGGCGGGTACGTTGTATGTATTTAATGATTTGATGACATGATATGGATATGCATGAGATATAATTCACGAGCAAGTTTTGATTTCTGATTTCTATATTTATTTTGATAAAGTCCGGTTCGGTGTGGTTTTATTTACGTGTTCTCGTGCTTTACATACTCGGACACATTTCGTCGACCCCTTTCTTCGGGGTCGTTTTTCGTGCGCGCAGTACCGACGCTCGGTTGAGGATCCACCGCCTAGGCCATCCATCCTGCTTTTACGGGAGTGCTCCTTCTTCCGAGCTCATACATTTTGGTATATATTTTCTTTTGATACATATGTATACTATTATTCGGGGGGTACGACGGGGCCCCGTCCCGTCATATGATTTCGCTATTCGTTTAGAGGCCCGTGGACATGTATGTGGGTTATGGCCATATACGTACGTGCGTGTATGTATTATATGTATGGGCGGTTTATCCACCGCGGCGGCCTTGTCGGCTCGCCTATATATGTGTATATGAATATGGTGGCCCCGTGTGGCCTTTGTTGGTATTTTACGCGTGCGGGTAAATTACGGGTAGTAAGAAAAACGGAGGAAACTCTGCCCAAATTTTCTTTACATACTTGAGTTATTATTTTTGGCTTATGGTACGTACGGGTGCCCAGATCGAGCGCTAGCCACGGCCTACGGGGTTGGGTCGTGACAGAAACAACTCTCGAAAAACTGGGTAGACATACGGCCAGACATACTGGCCGTATAATATCTACGAACCGTATGTCCAGCCGTAGATCCAGCCCAACAAGTCATGATTTACTGGACCAGATATACGGTCCAACATACGGTCAGTAGATTTTATACGGACCGTATGTTGGTCCGTATATTACCATCGGGGCTGATCTTAATTTTATATAAGGGACCTTTCCTTTTCATTTCATTCATTTCAAACTTCACCCCCACAACACAAGAAACCTCTAGAGTGTTCCAAACATTTCATCCATGAGAAATCCATAGAAATCAAGGATCAATAACAAGAAATCAAGAGAATCAACTGAAGGAAACCCATTAAAAGTCTTCCAAGTCAAGAAATCCCAAGAGAGATAAAGTAGGGTTTTGGTGCTAAGGGTGAATCACCATTCTAAGCCTATTCCTCCATCATCTAAGGTAAGTTTCATGATTTTTACATGTTGTTTGAAGTATTTATAAGTTGAAACACATGGGTTGTAGAAGTGTATAGCAAATGGGTCATCAAATGTGTGAATAGTATTGCTAGTATTTGATAGTTGAATTGAATCATGGGAATGGATATGTTGATGTTATGAATGTGTTATAAATGTTATACCCCGCGTTTTCAGAGCATGAGTTTGACATGTACCTCATCATAGTATATGTGGAGTTTTAAGGTGTTTCAAAATCCAAAAATGAAGTTCGTCGAGTCTAGTTTGTAATGCAACAAACCGTTCATTGATAGGACATCGGAGTAGAGAATTATAGACGTTACAAACTGAGCTTTGCGAAACAGCTTTCCCGCGGTACGGCTACGGTGCCGCTACGATGCTACGATCGTAGCTACGATAAAACCGACTTCGGCGAGTCCGTTTTAAGGGACAAAAATCTCATTTTTTTTCAGCCAAAAGTTCCAAAACTTTCCAGAAAAATTCAGCAACAAAAGAGAGAGCAAGATTGATTGTTCAACTTATTCCCTCTAGCTAAATAATGCAATAAAGTGTTCTTAGTAAGGCGAAGTGATTTGTGGAGCAAAGAGGAAAACATATTCATACAAGTTGCCAACTTTAGTCAAGTGGAGAATTGATGGAAAAAGGTAAGGTTTAATCATATTTTTATATATGTTATGGATGATTTGTGAAGTGTTATAGTATGTGGAAATGAATGGAACCCAAGAAATATGTATGTGCATGTGTGTGGCCGTGGGTTTGCATGTTTAGCCGTGGGTGTTATGTTGCATGGAAAGAAAATGGATTAATTCTATGTAGTGCGTTAGTTGTTGTTGTAATGTATGGAAAAGTAATGAAATTCATAAAAGTTGTAGGTTGGTTGGGATGGCCGAATATGGGTGGTGTTGTTTGTCAAAGAATGAACAAATTTTATTTAGTGTAATTTGGTTGTTGTTGTATGGATTTTATGGTGAAAATGATGATTTAATGATCCAATTTGAAGTAGAGAACATTATGGGCTGTTTTGAAGATATTGTGAATTTAGTGTAGTTTCATGTATGCGTAAAATTAATGTTGTTAAAGTATAGATTGTTAGTATGGTTTATGAATTTGGAAGAAAAGAAATGCGTTGTTGATATTTCCTTGGACTTGGAAGGTTTCGGGTTGCCTTATATTTTGGTTGGGTTGTTTTGAATATTGTGCGGATTGTTGGAAATGTTCTTGAACCGCGTTTGAATGGTTATGGATTGGTATTTGAATATGCAATCTTTGATACTAGTTCGAATATGTGAAGTTGAATTGAATATGCACGAATGTTGTCGAATTATATAGAAAAGAGTTATTAATGTTAGAATGTGTTTGGAATTGCTTATGGATATTGTTGATGTGCTTGTTGGTATTGTTGTTGATACTTGGGCCGAGCCATATCCTCGGGATGGTGTGTTTACAGGGGAAATGTTTGCGCCGAAATTTCGGTAGACAAGTATTGAGGCAAGATTGAAATTTTAAGTCTCATGAATAGTAACTGGTAAATGCGACCAAATTGCAGATTTTGGCGAACTTGGAACTGGGATTTGGAATAGCGTAAGAGGCGGAAAAGGTATGTAAGGCTCTACCCTTCCTTCTTTTGGCATGTTTTAGACCTAATAGGTTCGGATATGGGCCTCGGGGACGATCCTATTCCTAGAAATCTAAGATTGAATTTGACCCCTTTTCATTCAATGGAATTGAATTGAATGTTCTATGAATAGTTGGAAAAATTGCATAACCATTTAGAACTTGCATGAATAGGACCCGACTACCAAAGGACAGTTGTTTAACTACCTCATTATGTTCTATAATATACTTGGTCGTGTAACTACGTTTCTAATATGATTATCACTTCGATTTTCCAAAAATGGCTTCGGAAGCGCGGTCGTGGTTCACTAATGATTTTTAAAGAACTAGTTTTGTACAAAGAAACACAAAATTGATTTTCCTAAAACCGCTCCGATGGGGGTGTGAGATTTTAATATTTAGACTTTTTAAAACCACTCCGAAGGGGGTGCGGTGGCCTCAGCTTATGCCTGAGTGTGCTATGGCCTCGGTCCGTGTCTGAGCGAGCTGTGGCCTCAGCTGATCACTGAGTGTGCTATGGCCTCAGTTCACGTCTGGGTGCACTATGGCCTCAGCTTATGTCTGAGTGAGCTATTTGTCCGAAACCACTCCGCCAGGGGTGAGAGATTTTACTATTTCATTCCACTTACTACTTATGTTTACATTATCAATACTATTATGCCCGAAGGGGCCATCGTTGCTATTATGCCGGAAGCGGCAATGCCCGAAGGGGCCATCGTTATTGTTATGCCGGAAGCGGCAATGCCCGAAGGGGCCATCGTTATTGTTATGCCGGAAGCGGCAATGCCCGAAGGGGCCATCGTTATTATTATGCCGGAAGCGGCAATGCCCGAAGGGGCCATCATTCCTACGCCGGAAGCGGCTGTCCGGCGGACCGTTGTGATACTATATTTAAATTGTGCATTCTAGAACCGGTGTACTCGTACTTATATCGTGTATGCTTGAAGAACGTGTGTTCAGTCACATTATTTATTTAAGGATTGTTCTAAGACCCCGTGTGTACATTTATGTTTCCTCCAGCGAGGGCTGCAGGTAATGAGCTTGATTGTGGTTTCTTCTCTTCTAAATTAAGCTATGGTTATTATTTGTTATCGCTTTGCATACTCAGTACATACTCCGTACTGACCCCCTTTCTTCGGGGGTCTGCGTTTCATGCCACGCGAGTACACCCGGATGAAGAGAAGACTTTGCTAGAAGTTGTTCCCGCGGGATTGGCGAGCTCCATTTCGGTTCGGAGTGTTGCCGAGTCAAGCACTTGTGTCATGGTAATTGTATATCCTAGAGACTTTGCGATGGTCCTCTGGATTGGGTGTCGAGGAACGCGAATCGGTCATAGATGTTAAAAGGGTGTGCATTTTCGGATATTGTCGGATGGTAAAAGTTATGTGATGATCGTTGTGGTTTTCATAATCTGTATAAAGACAGTGATCTCTATATTGAAAAGTTTCATGTTTCTTAAAAATTTTCGAAATGACAGGTTTTAGTAACGCGAACGTTTAAGGGTTCGCTCGACTCTGAGGAGGGTCGGGTGCCCATCACACCCTAGTAAGGTCGGGGTGTGACAATAAATGACCTATAGAACATGAAATAAGCATTGAATATGAAAGAATACGATGATGTACTTTAGTCATGAATATGGAGGATTGAAGTAGAATTGTGAAATACGAATCATACGAATGAATGACGATTGTTGTTAAGGATATTGTGATTGTCGTTATGAATGTTGGGTGTTGATATGGAATATGGCGGAAAGTAGTATAAACAAAGGAAATGCTACCCAAATTTCTATAGCTTTAGTAAGTATGCTTTCGCGACAATATAGCTAACGTCGATACGAATTCTCTTGAAGGTTTAAACAAGTGCATTAAAGGAGAACGAGCAAGCGATAGAATAGCTAAACGACAAAGGTATGTGAGGCTAGCCCTTTCTTTCTAAGGCATGAGTCCTATGGCATGAATTTCCTCCTTTACTATGAATGTTCTATTTACAAGAAAGCTATGAGTTCTTGTTCATGAAAGATCATACGAGATAAGAGATATGCTACGAGCAAGATAACGATACTGATAAGCTAAAGTCTAGAAATGCTAGAGTTATGATATGATGTTCCTATTAAGCAAATGAAGCCATCCACAGTCCATTGATGTTGATCATTATATACACTCACCTTATGTTGCTCCTTCGAGGTGAGGCAGGATACTTATGAATGTTCCATAACGAAGTCGGGGGTTCACGACTTTATGTCACCCCGATAAAGTATGATTATCTATGAGTCTCTATGCATGTATTTCTATAAGTATGTTATGAGATGTATATTATGATAAGCATGTATGATAAATGTATTATGATGAGCATATGAGGATAGTACACCGCGCCTATATGGCCGGGCAGTCACCACCAAGGCAGGCAGCTATACACCATAGCCAAATGGCATGGGCAGACACCACTAGTGGGCGGCACGAGATGATACCCCGTATGCGGGAGGCCTGGACGCATGCTAATGCTATTTCTAATTTTATTGATTATCACACCGCACCTATATGGTCGGGCAGCTTATACACTTATGCACTTATGCATATATGATATGATGATGAGTATGAAAGTAAGCTAGCATGTACTACTTCCTTTATGATTCTGTCAGTTACAGATCGCTCCTCATTGATGCCTCCTTATTTTATTGACATCTTATTATTGCTTATGCCTTACATACTCAGTACAATATTCGTACTGACGTCCTTTTCTTCGGACGCTGTGTTCATGCCCACAGGTAGACAGGGAGGTGATCCAGACTCATAGGAGCTAGCGAATGATTAGAGAGCACTCCATTTTTCCGGAGGTGCCACGTATTATTCTTTTGGTACATATATGTATATAGTCATGATTGGGCACGACGGGGTCCTGTCCCGTCCATATGTCTGATACTCTAGTAGAGGCTCGTAGATACGCAGTGTGGGTAGTATGGTCCCATAGTTGTATGTGTATGCATGTATATACTATTTTGATAGCCGAAGGGCTTATGTTATAAAAGTAATTATGGTTCGAATGATGATGTATTTCTATGAAATTCAGCAAGTATTATGAATGAGAGCATATAGATAACGGAATGAGTGGTGTTCGGTGGTTAGCCCCGGATATCCGTCGCGGCCCGTGGTTCGGGTCGTGACATCGACGCTGGTCCATCAAGTGGGTCCAAACCCTGAAGAAGGACTTTTCGTCTTCGGGGATGGTGTCAAGAGATTCAACCACCCCATGCTTGTCATCAAGACCAAGCCCATTATCATCCCATAGTGGGTTACTAAATACATTATAGCCTGCAAAGGTGGCTACATGCTCAACATTTCTATACAATCCACTATACATAGCATACTCACTAGTCATGTTGTCATCGAATAGGACATTATCTTTTAAGAGAGAATAATCTATGAACAACGAAGAGTCAAAGCATGCAATTCCACTCTCATAAAGACAAAGGTCACTTTTCACAACACTTTCATGCACACGACTAGGTAAATGATCAATTATACCAACATCATCACTAAATTGTGGTTCATTAAGCACAACACACAAATCCTCAATTAGTGGACTATCATCACAAGCAAATTGATCAACACAATTATCCACACTAGTTGGATGCAAATCGACCTTGCAAGAAGAATCAACTCGGTCATCGCTAGGATCAACAAGTGGGTGAGTTATCATATCATATGACAATGCACTAACATACAAATCATAGGGATCAACACTAGGTGGATACAAATTGATTTTACAAAAAGAATCAAGATGGTCATCAATAGGATCAACTAGTGTTGGATTACCCATATCAACTACATTGTCAACAATCAATGAAGCACTAAGCTCAACATAAGGTAAAGACTCATTAAGCTCAATTAAGGACAAGCTATCATTTACACTCACTTCAACAACATGGTCAATCACATCGTTTGTGGTGTTAAGATTAGTTATTTTACCTTGAAGTTCGCCCATAACATCTTCTTTACCTCGGATTTCAACTTAGGAGTCCATTTGCTCCTTTGGAAAGAACTCAACTACCTCATAAACTTTCAAAGTTTGAGGCTCAACATTCGGTTTGCTTCCAAGAATACCTGCACTATTTTTCAAACAACTAGAGAAGAAAGAAAAGTTACAAGGGTTAGAATGGGATTGTGACAACCCCCTCACATCACTTCTCACAACCTCTCCTTTTTTCCACTCTAGAGTTGTCACTTTTCACTCCCTTACTCCTCTGAATCTTTTCTCTCTCAATTTCATGGGAATTAGGGTAAGTTTCAAGTACATCTTTGGAAGGGTTAAGGGAACCCTCTGCTTTACTCTCCTCTTTTGCTTCACAAGGCTTAGACTTCTCCATCTTCATTTGTTATACCTTGCGTGAGTGTTCCATCCGTTCACCCATACCATCCAACCTCCCATTCATGCTTTCCATCTTTCCATTTATACCTTCCAATTTTGATGTCAAGCCCGACAATTGATTCGTGATCATAGCCAACGAACTTGCTGTGGATGATGTATCTCCTATCCATATCGAATTTGAGTAGTTACCATAAGAACTTCCATAACCAACAAGTTGGTCACCTCTCATCAACACTTCTCTCCTCCTACCCTCCATACCATAACCATATTGAGAACATAGAACCTCCGGATTAGGATAAGAATCATAGTTCATTGTGTTTCTTGTATTAGGAAATGTATAATCTCTTCTCCTCCTCGGACTACTCATACTCGGACCAATCCATACACTCATACCATTTTGCTTGGAATAGGAAGTATTACAAGGTGATGCACGTGAATATCTATTAGAAGACCCCTCATAAGAATTATATGCAATCCCATTATCTTCACAAGCATACTCACCATGAAGTGCATAGCCACCAGGCTCATAATCATCACATTTTTCCCATTCTTGCAAGTTCTTACCAAGTGGTTCATATCGAAAGTGGGAGGAAGGAGCATACCTCAACTCACCTCCATGTCCATGGTGTGTAGAATGAGACTCTTCAGGCTAGTGCCCACCATAGGACTCTTCGTCATACTCATCTACTCCTTCTTCGTCATAAGCCTCATGAGGTGTTGCCTCACAATTGCCCTCGGAGTAGTATTCTTCACCCTCATATGATCATATCGACCATATTCTTCATTCAATCTATGAACACCATCACCATCATATTCATTATAAGAATAGTGATGCCCACCATCATGGTCATACCTATCGTCAACTCCCTCATAGCCTCCGTCACCCTCACAATCATACCCTCCATTGCTAGAGTCATAACCTTCAAAATCATCTCCATAAGACTCGAAAGCTATAGATGACATCCTTATCTCTCCTTCTCCTTATGTCTCCTCTTGGTGTACCTACAAAATGAGCAAACAAGATTAGTAGCAAAGGTTCCTCACGTCACGCGTATTTGTACTCAAGCTTACCTCTCAACCTAAAGCTTCTTCCACGGTTGGTCAAGAACCCTTTCAATCCAAATCAATTCACAAGATTGCTAACCTTTGTGGAGGAATAGATTCTTGTTAATCGAAAGACGGACGAATCTATAAAGCAAAAAGGACTTGAGCCAAGAAAATTCAACGAGGTTGAAATGGAAAACTTAAGAAGAATTGGAACGAAATGAATTCATACTCAAGAACTAGTTAACAACTAATAAGGGCGATCACTAGTTGTTAATTAGTTGTAAGAATCAAAGAAAAGAGATTAGGAAAGATTCAAACCATTTAGGACACCTAGAAATTTTTTTGATTTTTTTTATCAGGTATTGGCCATGCGTCATGGGTCCAACACGCAAAAATAAGCCTCTGAAAAATTCCCCTTCCATGTCGGGTCCGCGTTGCGGGTGCAACACGTGATGGTGTTTCCATGTTGGGCCCGCGTCGCGGGTATAGCACTTGATTGGTGTCTCCGTGTCGGGCCCGTATCGCGGGTGCAGCACGCATCCCTGTACTCAATTCCTCGAACTTTGGGCTTGATTTTCTGATTTTTGTTGAACTATTAGGCCCACTCAACCTTAGATCTTTCCCTTTTGGGCTGGAAAAATAACTTTTCACAACTTGGGTGAATTTCTTTGGATCAAACTCCCTTTTTGGTCTTCTTCTTCACTATGAAGATATGAAGATGCTCAAGAACATGAAGAACACCCAAAATTCAATTCACCTCCAAATCAACTTATTTTTCCTCCAAATCTCAGATCTAGACTCCCCTTCACCTAGAGAACAAAGCCCAATAAGAATTAACCTTTAATTTAGCCTCAACTACCCAAACCCATTGGGAGTTTTTCAAGTTCTTCAAGTACAACAACGGTGATTGACTCAAAACTCAACCAAATCACTTGAAACTTTGGATCTAGAGGTTTTTGATAGCAATAAATACAGATTCAACCTTAAATCCAACAAACAAACATCCAAACTCTAATTTTTGAAATTTTTGTATTTTTTTTTTAACCAAAGATTGAAGAATGTGATAACACTCTTCTAAACTAGCTCCTGATACCAAATGATACGAATCAATTTGGCGATGAAACCAAATCAACTCAAAATGAGAAAATTAAGGATAGAAAGAAAGGGGATGAGAAATAGAGATAAATACTTGACCTGAATTCTATAGACAAACCTAGGTATACAAAACCTAAATCCTTCTAATATGAACTCGAATCCACAAGAACCAAAGCAATATGAATCAAGGCAAGAATTTTACTTGAAATCCACATATGAAAAATCTTATGAATTCATTGGAAATAAAAGGTTCTACAACCAACAATGGAATCCACCATCATATGACTAAACTAACACTAGATTCTACCTAACAATCTATCACTCAAAATATGAGTATCTCTCAAATATTCATCATCAAAGTCTTTGTAATGAAATGAAAGACAAGCTATATATACAAGCTAAGTAAAGAAGACTAATAGACAATTACAATACTACCCTTAATAAAGTAAGGGCCATATTTGGCTAGTCTTCTTAGTGTAGTCTTCAATTCATGGATTGGCCTTCAATGGCCAAACACGTCCCTCCCTGCATAGATGGCCCTCAAATCAACCTGGCATGCATGGCCTTCTTGCAAGCATAACCCTCATTGCGCAAAGTAGCCACTTGCACAAATAGGCCTTTGCGTAAATAGCCATCTTCCAGCCTTGAATCACCCAAGCTTGCTATTGTAGCCGCTTTAAGAGGCAATCCTTGGGCCTTGGACTGATGACTTCTTCTCCCATGCTATGTCCCATAGCTTGAAGGACCTCCAATGACTCCATTTAAATGCTCCCAAAGCTTCATCCTCCATGAATCCGTTTCCAACACAAATCCTTGTAGAAGTTTGAGTAGTTAAGTCATTTGTGCCACTTAGAATCATATCATCAAAACCATAAACCACTTCAAAAGGTGACATGCCAATAGTGCTATGGATGACTCTGTTGTAAGCAAATTCAACTAATGGCAATTGATCTTCCCAGGATGCTACTTTCCCTTTAACCATGGCCCTAAGCATATAACCCAAGGTCCTATTGAAAACTTTGGTTTGGCCATCGGTTTGTGGGTTACAAGAGGTAGAAAACAATAATTTAGTACCAAGTCATCCCTAAAATTCTTTCCAAAAGTGGCTAAGGAATTTGGGATCCCTATCGCTCACTATGGTTTTGGGAATACCATGCAACTTTACTACATGCTCAAAAAGCAAGTAGGGATGGTAATGGGGCTGGGCGGGTGAGGGGTGGGGAGGGTTTGATCTGCTACGGGGCAGGGCGGGTTTGACCTTATGCGGTTGCGGGGCCGGTTGAAACCTTTTTTTTTAATTTAGTGCAGGGTGGGGCGGGTAGCGGGTTTCTTCCTTGAGATTGTAAATGTTCCTTTGTTTCGTCTCTGTAGAAGGGTAGAAGAAACATACAATAGCTTCCATCTTCAACGGGATTCCATTATTACCAAATTAATTTTTTTTTAAAAATTTAATGTATGCAAGAAGTTTCCAAAATAAATTATAGAGCTCACGTACTTATAAGTTCGAATGAGAAAAGACTTTCTATTAACTATTTTCTATATTCACCAACTTAACTATAGGAAATCATATACTATTATTTTATCTGAGTTAGTATGTGAAATATTATTATGTCAATATAATACTACTTAAAATAAAAAATATATAATCCTAAATTACACAAGCCATCCATTTAGTTCTTATCTCTAAAAAGAAAAAAAAAACATCTAAATCTGTTGGTTGGGCTCTGTATGTTATAGCCCGTATTTCGAGCGCTCGTACAATACAAGAAGTCGTGGAATGTGGAAGGTGGATCGTTTTTTTTCAAAAAAGCGTTTTAATGCGCAAGTGGGTTATTAATATTATCTATGAATATTGTGGCGTGGAATATTGAGAAAGGTTGAGTGTGAAAAAGAAAATTCACAAAGTGGCCTCATGGGAATAATGTGGAAGGTTAGGGGCAAAATAGTAATTTCACAAGGTTCAAGGAAATTCTTGAAGGGCCAAATCTTACATAAGAAGACACTTGGCCTTCTTTATTAATTTTCAAGAAAAAGGGAAGAAGATTCTAGAAAAAGAAAGAATGGGGAGCTAAGTGTAAATTACAAAAATACATGGACCAAAGCTTGCATGGCAAGACATTAGTCTTCCTTATTTGGACTTGAGGAAATTCAAGAAATTGTAGGAAAACTCTAGAAAAAAAAAAAAAAAAAGGAGACATGTGCTTGCATGAAATTGGAAGGAGCTAAATATATGAGAGAAGTCATCTTTAACAAAAATTTTCTAGAAGTTTGGAGAAAAAGAATAAGGGCCATGTGTTCATAATGTTTACATGAGGGGCTTACAAAATAAATATAGACAAATGGTGGAAAGAAAAGGATAAATAAGACATGATTGTCTTCATCCTTAGAAAGATGAAAACAACTTAGAGAAGGAGAAAAATATAAGGGGCCATTCGGCCACCTTCAAAGCCAACAAGAACCTTGGAAATTTTTATCAAAAAAATTATTCCCTTCTACCTAGACTACTAATTGAAGGGTCCTTAGCAAATTGAAGTGGTTAGTGGAGCAAGAAAAGCCTATATTCATGCAAGTGACAAATTCTAGCTAAGTGAAGGGTTAAAGGAAAAAGGTAAGAATTCATCCTTTTCTTATATGTTAAGGATGGTTATGTATGTGGTAGTGTGTAAAAGTTGATGAAATCCATGGAAATATGGAAACATGTTGTGACCGTGCATGTATGGGTGTGTGTAGGAATCATGTTTTAATTATTTTATCTAGTGTTTGGATGTTATTGTTGTGGATGGTATGTTGATAATGGAAGTTGGATAATTTAGTGAGGTTGTAGCCGTGTGTGTGTTGCATGTTGGCCGTGTGGTGGTGATGGTGGCCGTGTGTGTGTGTGTTGTGTTGTGCTATGTCGTGTTGACCCACGTTGTGTTGTGTTATATTGCATGGGAAAGAATGAAGGAATTTTATATATAGCATGTTGTGTTGTTGTTGTGATGTATAGAGATGGAGGAAAAATGCACAACAATGTGAAAGGAGTTGTTATGGCCAAAAAGTAGGCATTTTGGTAAGTTATGGTAAGTTGATTTTATGTGGCGTTCTAGATGTTGACGTTATGAATCATGTGATGTAGAATAAGGGTTGTCGTTGAAGCTAACATATTTGAATAATAATGAAATAAATGGTTGTTGTTGAAATGGACGGTTTCGGATAGAGTAGTATGTTAATCAAGTTGTTGGAAGGTTATGTAAATTGAATTGAATTGAATGTTGAAGTGTTGCTAGAATAATTGTTGGTATTGTTGATAATTTGGCCGGGTTGAATTCCCGAATTGTTGTTGATGTTGGTTTTGGCCGAGCCATATTCTCGGGACGGTGTATTTACAGGGGAGATGCTGCCGAAATTTCGGCAGATTATAAGTAAATGTATTTGAAGGATTAAGAGAGGCATATGATAATGAGCCTAACAATTGCGTTAATCGTCTTGAATGTAGACTAGCGGCAACAAGTTTGGACGAATAAGCGTAGCTAGTAAGGCGCGGCGTAGGTATGTTAAGGCTCGTCCCTTTTCTTTCTATGGCATGATTCGTATGTGAGATTTTATAAATGCTTCCATAACGTTCTCTTTTCCAAAAGTTAGAAGCAAAGGTTCTAATGCATAATTTCCTTCTTAAAAGTTTATATATATTTTTCAAAATATTCATTTTTTTTAAAAACCAAGTTCATGATTTTGAAAGCTTTTATGACTAAAACGACGAATACGATTATGTCACGACAACGATGATGCCCGATACGAGAAAGTGTCTATGACGAGTATGCCAAGGATACGTTCTTACCATGAATACGACGATACGAAATGTCAAGTTATTTTTGAATAATGATTATTTTAAGGTTACAAAGTATATGAAATGATGTGTTATGATCCTATTTTGTGTTTCCCGTGATGTTACTCTTCATTGAAAGTCTCACCTTATAATTGTTCCTTCAAGGTGAGGCAAAGCACCTATGATTATTCTATAATACGATCGGGGGTTACCGACCTTACGTCACTCCGATATATACATGACCTTCTTTGGGCTCTCATGCAAGCTGCTTATATGAGATATATATATGATATATGTAAATGTATATGGGGATATGGGGAAAGGTGAGGCGCTATAGACGCATAGCCACCTGATCAGTTGGATAATGTTACCATCCCGGACGCGGGATGCCCGGACGCGGGAGATGAGGTTAAATGGATCGGGCCGAACGTTCCTCGGCAATATGATATATATATGGATCGGGCTGCACGTTCCGCAGCAATATAATATGTGTAAATGTATATGGATCGGGCTGCACGTTCCGCAGCATAGTATCTGGATCGGGCTGCACGTTCCGCAGCATTAAGCATGCATGATTCCGCCTTAAGAGGCACTCACACTTACAGGTTACCGCTTCACACGATATGCTTCATATGTACAGATTACAGCCTTACAAGATATGTTCCACATGTACAGGTTACAGATTTACACATGATACGTCTCATATGTTCAGGATACTCTCTTTTACATGACATGTTCTACTTTTCATACTATGTTACTATTCATGCCTTACATACTCAGTACAATGCTCGTACTGACCCCTCTTCTTCGGGGCTGCGTTTCATGCCACGCAGGTACACCCAAATGATCAGAAGTCATTATGGAAGATGTCCCAGCGGAGTTAGCATCTCCATTTGCTCTGGAGAGTTGCCGGGTCAAGAGTCCTATGCTATGATGACATGTTCGAATTAGAGACTTTGCAGACAGAGTCGTGGGTCTAGAGAGTCAGCTTTACAAAGGGTTCCACTAGTTGATGTATTTTTTTTATTATACCTTAGGTATAAAAGGTATCAATCAAGTAAGGGTGCCGAAGTTCGAGAGACGTCAAGAGTAAATGATACAAGTATTGCAAAGTAAGCTGTTATTATTCTACTATAGGTTGAGATTGGAAATTCTAATGTGACGATAGTTGGAAAAAAAAAGAGTGAGTAGGAGGAAAATGAAGAGATTAAACTGCCGGAAGGGGGTGAAAGGTAGGAAACCCCAGTAAATGGAGCTCCCGAGAAAAACTACCGGCAAAACACGAGACAATTTGGGAAAGGACTCGAAATAAGCATGTGAGAAGGGGGTAGAGTGTGGTAAAAGAAGGCAGGAGAGGAATGTATGGAATTTGAGAACTAATTGCAATAAGTGAGGCTAAAGGAATAGTAACCGTGACAAGAAAATGTGAAGTAAGAGAAGGAATGACTAAGTTTAATGACGATGTTATAAGACTTTGGTATATAAAGGCAATGGGTCGACGTTGTCGAGTGGAAGTTGAAGGTATGGAATAAGAATTCATATGAGGTCTGAGGGATTTGATCTTAGCGGAAATAAAATAAATGGAGGGAACGTGCATAGGAGACCGCTTGGTTATAGCATCACAAATATAGTTAAAGACCCGATGAATAAGGATGAAGAGAGAGTGAAAATTGTAAGGATTCTGTGCTAAGAACAAAAGTAGCGGAACACTTGCGAAATATGAACGTACAGGTACACGAATGACGTACGCGCATTAAAAGAGAGGAATTATGAGCAGTGATTTACGTAAGCGGAAGGACGAATAGTGAATGAAAGGGTATGGAAATAGGGACAAAATGATGACATAGGCGAAAGTAAAAAGAAAAACTTAGGATTAGGAGTTTCCGATATGTTAGACACGAGTTGGGAAGGTAGACAAGGAATAAGGTATAGACGAAGACTTCATAAAAGGACTGTTGGCATATAAGGAACCCCTTAAAAAGGGGGGGGAGGACATATTATATTGGACTTAAAGAGGAATCGCAACACAGTCCAAAAAGTAGGAAAAGCATATGGAAGTACGAGGGATACTTGACAGATTGGCAAAAGGAAATCCATGACACGAATTAAGAATTCATGTAAAAACCGAGGAGTTCGATTATAAGGAGAATAAGGTAAAGGATAAGAAATGGGCATAAAGGAAAGAGCAGCTATAAAAGGGACCCTCCCGAAATATTATGACGCCCCATAAGCCAGTTGAACATTCGAGGACGAATGTTCTAAAGGGGGGGAGGATGTTATAGCCCGTATTTCGAGCGCTCGTACATTCTGAAGAAGTCGTGGAATGTGGAAGGTGGATCGTTTTTTTTCAAAACTGTTTTAATGCGCAAGTGGGTTATTAATATTATCTATGAATATTGTGGCGTGGAATATTGAGAAAGGTTGAGTGTGAAAAAGAAAATTCACAAAGTGGCCTCATGGGAATAATGTGGAAGGTTAGGGGCAAAATAGTAATTTCACAAGGTTCAAGGAAATTCTTGAAGGGCCAAATCTTACATAAGAAGACACTTGGCCTTCTTTATTAATTTTCAAGAAAAAGGGAAGAAGATTCTAGAAAAAGAAAGAATGGGAGCTAAGTGTAAATTACAAAAATACATGGACCAAAGCTTGCATGGCAAGACATTAGTCTTCCTTATTTGGACTTGAGGAAATTCAAGAAATTGTAGGAAAACTCTAGAAAAAAAAAAAAAAGGGGGACATGTGCTTGCATGAAATTGGAAGGAGCTAAATATATGAGAGAAGTCATCTTTAACAAAAAATTTCTAGAAGTTTGGAGAAAAAGAATAAGGGCCATGTGTTCATAATGTTTACATGAGGGGCTTACAAAATAAATATAGACAAATGGTGGAAAGAAAAGGATAAATAAGACATGATTGTCTTCATCCTTAGAAAGATGAAAACAACTTAGAGAAGGAGAAAAATATAAGGGGCCATTCGGCCACCTTCAAAGCCAACAAGAACCTTGGAAATTTTTATCAAAAAAATTATTCCCTTCTACCTAGACTACTAATTGAAGGGTCCTTAGCAAATTGAAGTGGTTAGTGGAGCAAGAAAAGCCTATATTCATGCAAGTGACAAATTCTAGCTAAGTGAAGGGTTAAAGGAGAAAGGTAAGAATTCATCCTTTTCTTATATGTTAAGGATGGTTATGTATGTGGTAGTGTGTAAAAGTTGATGAAATCCATGGAAATATGGAAACATGTTGTGACCGTGCATGTATGGGTGTGTGTAGGAATCATGTTTTAATTATTTTATCTAGTGTTTGGATGTTATTGTTGTGGATGGTATGTTGATAATGGAAGTTGGATAATTTAGTGAGGTTGTAGCCGTGTGTGTGTTGCATGTTGGCCGTGTGGTGGTGATGGTGGCCGTGTGTGTTGTGTTGTGTTGTGCTATGTCGTGTTGACCCACGTTGTGTTGTGTTATATTGCATGGGAAAGAATGAAGGAATTTTATATATAGCATGTTGTGTTGTTGTTGTGATGTATAGAGATGGAGGAAAAATGCACAACAATGTGAAAGGAGTTGTTATGGCCAAAAAGTAGGCATTTTGGTAAGTTATGGTAAGTTGATTTTATGTGGCGTTCTAGATGTTGACGTTATGAATCATGTGATGTAGAATAAGGGTTGTCGTTGAAGTTAACATATTTGAATAATAATGAAATAAATGGTTGTTGTTGAAATGGACGATTTCGGATAGAGTAGTATGTTAATCAAGTTGTTGGAAGGTTATGTAAATTGAATTGAATTGAATGTTGAAGTGTTGCTAGAATAATTGTTGGTATTGTTGATAATTTGGCCGGGTTGAATTCCCGGATTGTTGTTGATGTTGGTTTGGGCCGAGCCATATTCTCGGGACGGTGTATTTACAGGGGAGATGCTGCCGAAATTTCGGCAGATTATAAGTAAATGTATTTGAAGGATTAAGAGAGGCATATGATAATGAGCCTAACAATTGCGTTAATCGTCTTGAATGTAGACTAGCGGCAACAAGTTTGGACGAATAAGCGTAGCTAGTAAGGCGCGCGGTATGTTAAGGCTCGTCCCTTTTCTTTCTATGGCATGATTCGTATGTGAGATTTTATAAATGCTTCCATAACGTTCTCTTTTCCAAAAGTTAGAAGCAAAGGTTCTAATGCATAATTTCCTTCTTAAAAGTTTATATATATTTTTCAAAATATTCATTTTTTTTAAAAACCAAGTTCATGATTTTGAAAGCTTTTATGACTAAAACGACGAATACGATTATGTCACAACAACGATGATGCCCGATACGAGAAGTGTCTATGACGAGTATGCCAAGGATACGTTCTTACCATGAATACGACGATACGAAATGTCAAGTTATTTTTGAATAATGATTATTTTAAGGTTACAAAGTATATGAAATGATGTGTTATGATCCTATTTTGTGTTTCCGTGATGTTACTCTTCATTGAAAGTCTCACCTTATAATTGTTCCTTCAAGGTGAGGCAAAGCACCTATGATTATTCTATAATACGATCGGGGGTTACCGACCTTACGTCACTCCGATATATACATGACCTTCTTTGGGCTCTCATGCAAGCTGCTTATATGAGATATATATATGATAGATGTAAATGTATATGGGGATATGGGGAAAGGTGAGGCGCTATAGACGCATAGCCACCGATCGGTTGGATAATGTTACCATCCGGACGCGGGATGCCGGACGCGGAGATGAGGTTAAATGGATCGGGCCGAACGTTCCTCGGCAATATGATATATATATGGATCGGGCCGCACGTTCCGCAGCAATATAATATGTGTAAATGTATATGGATCGGGCCGCACGTTCCGCAAAGATATATGGATCGGGCTGCCGTTCCGCGATTAAGCATGCATGATTCCGCCTTAAGAGGCACTCACACTTACAGTTACCGCTTCACACGATATCTTCATATGTACGATTTCTGACCTTACAAGATATGTTCCACATGTACAGGTTACAGATTTACACATGATACGTCTCATATGTTCAGGATACTCTCTTTTACATGACATGTTCTACTTTTCATACTATGTTACTATTCATGCCTTACATACTCAGTACAATGCTCGTACTGACCCCTCTTCTTCGGGGGCTGCGTTTCATGCCACGCAGGTACACCCAAATGATCAGAAGTCATTATGGAAGATGTCCCAGCGGAGTTAGCATCTCCATTTGCTCTGGAGAGTTGCCGGGTCAAGAGTCCTATGCTATGATGACATGTTCGAATTAGAGACTTTGCAGACAGAGTCGTGGGTCTAGAGAGTCAGCTTTGCAAAGGGTTCCACTAGTTGATGTATTTTTTTATTATACCTTATGTTACAGAGCCCTTACGTTTACAGACTGTGTTTAATTTGAGAAACGACGAAAAGATTTTGAAAATTTTACTACGTATTTTGCCTTCAATTGATTTAAGAATCTAAAGAAATTAGAAGGGTAATAAGAGATAGCGGGTTCGCTCGGCTCCGAACGCGGGGTCGGGTGCCCATCACACCCTAGTAAGGTCGGGGTGTGACACTGTATGACATACAAAGTTTCTTAGCTTATTTATCAAGAATCAAGATACGTTCCTAGTTTATTTTTTAATGCAAAAATAATTTAGTATTAAAATTTGATTTAGTTTTTCTAGATTTTTAAAAAGAAAACAGTGTGGGGCGGGGCGGGTTGAAATTTTGCGGGTTAAGGCTAAACCAGCACTGCATCCGCCCCGCCCTACCCCATTTCCATCCCTACAAACAAGGATGCAACATGAGGAGCATCATCAATTTTATAAAATGCAATGAAATGAGCCATTTTAGAAAATCGATCAACAACAACAAAGATGCTATCTTTACCCCTTTTGGTTCTAGGCAAACCCATCACAAAATCCATTGAAATATCAAACCAAGGTTGTTAAGGGGTGGGGAGAGGGTTCTACAAACCATGGGGAAGGAGTCTAGACTTAGCTCCACGGCATTCAATGCATTGGCCACAAATCTTAGCCACACCCCTCCTCATATGAGGCCAATAAAATTGCTCCTCAAGAATACCCAAAGTCTTATCAATCCCAAAATGTCCCATCCCTCATTGTGTGCCTCCCTCACAGACAATTCCCTCCAAGAGCTCATGGGCACACACAAACGTTTGTTTTTGAACAAGAAACCATCAAACCTGTAATAGGGAGTAGAAGACCTATCTCTAATCCACCTCTCCGAATATGACCCCACCTAGCTCAAGGCCATTCACTAAGAGTCAGGCAAGGGAGCTCCAAGAGATGTAAGCCATGTTTATGAAGAAAGGCGCCTTAGAAGAGCTTGGAGAGAAGATGGCCAAAGCTTACAATATTTGGGAAGTAGCTTGGGAAGGCATAGAAGACCAAGAAATGACCTCCTCTCAAAGTGGCTAGATGTTAAAGAGGTACATTTTTGCAAACTACAGGCGCTGGATGCAAATTTTGGCCAAGAATTGCAATTCTTGGCCAAGGGTTCAAATTGGAGGCCACATTTGCAAGTTATGACCATTGGATGAATGAAGACCCATGTTTGGGGGTAATTTTGCAAAGTGCCACTTTTGGGACTTTGTTGTAAAGCCCTAGACTATAAAAGGAAGACTTATCTTATTTTCATCTTTAGCTTGAATTTTGAAGAACTTGAGAGTAATAGTTTGTTAGGTTATTAATCATAATATAGTTTGTTTGGTTGCATAATTCTAAGTGTGATTCTTAGTTGCAAAGTGAATTGTTTATTTTCATTGGAATCATTTAGAGTTGCTCATTTGTGGTCTTCCAAATTGGGTAATTCTTGAATTCCAAATTGCTAAGGTTCATCGGTGGAAATCCCATTAGGAGGGTTTAGGTTTCACATATCTAAATTTGCCTTTAGATTACTTATCAATTGGGTCTAATAGTTATCCATCTATCTTTCTTCCATTCCTAATCTTCCCCATTCCTATTTTCCATTTTATTGTTCTTTAGGTTTTTAGAGTTTCCTAGGTAGATTCTTATCACTTGGTACCAAGAGCTAGTTTAGAAAAGTGTTCTTACATTCTTCAATCCTTGGTTCAAAGAAAAAATAAAAAAAAAATCCATATTCTAAAAACCCCAAAAATTTTATTCTTGTTTCTCGAATTTGAAGTTATATTTGAGTTTGTTGATATCCAAAACCCTTAAATCCAAGAGTTGAGTTCATTTGGTTAGGTTTGGAGTGAATCACCATTGTTGAGATTTGAAGCTTTGAAAAATCAAAAAGTGGGTTTGGTGATTTAGTTGAAATTGGAGCTAATTGATTAGTGGGCTTTGCTCCCCATATGAAAGGGAGCTTGGATCTGAAAATTGAAGGAAAAAGGAGTTGATTTGTCCTAGATTGCATTTGGGTGGTCTTGGTGTTCATAAGAACATTCATATGTTCATATTCGAGAAGAAGACCAAAGAAGAAGGTTTGATCTAAAATTTCTTCCAAGGGCAAGTGAAAAGTTGTTTGTTGGGCCAAAAAGGGCAAGTCCTAGGTTGTGTGGGGCCCAATACATCACCAGATCCAAGAAATTCGGCCTAAAGTTGTAGAAAACGAAGCTCATGAGTGCATGTTCTAACCACGTGTCGCACGGCCAAAGTGCAGCACGAGCGTACGCTGCACGTGCGTCGCACGGCCATCGCACATGGTAGAAGAAATTTCAAAAAATTTTGATTCTCTGCAGAGCGTGTGTTGCACAGATTCAGAGAGGGGTATTTTGTGCAATCCTTGTGCAACGCATGACCATAGTACGACTCTGAAAATTCTGAAATTTCTGAAATTTTTTCTAAGTGTTAGATTCAGAGAGGGGTGTTTTGTGCGCTGGGTCTACGACGCACAGCCATCACACGACCATTAGACAGTTTTTCTAAGGGTCCAAAAACGGTTTGATTCCTTCTTAACTTCCTTTCTTTGATTCGTACAACTAATTAACAAATAGTAATCGATCTTATTAGTTGCTAATTAGTTCTTGAGTCCTAATTCATTTCGTGCCAATTCTTCTTAAGTTTTTTCCATTTATTTCGTTGAAACTTCTTTATCTCTTGTTCGTTTGCTTTGAGTCGTCCTTCCTTCGTCTTAACAAGAATCCATTCTACCACAAAGCATAAGCAACCGTGTGAATTCGATTGGTTAAGCGATTCATCAACAACTTCGAAGCCCCACAGGAGTGTGGTAAGGTTTGAGAGTTAAATATGAGTGAAGTGAGGCTTTTATTACTAATCTTGTTTGCTAGTTTTGTAGGTCATCATGTCTAACCAAGGCGATGGGACGCAAGAGGAAGTAGATATGTTCCCACTTATCCATAACAATCTTGTTCCCACTTTTCTATAACAAGTTCATTAGCTATGATCATGAGTCAACTATTGGGCTTTACATCAAAGATGAATGGCAGGGAAATGCGTGGCGTGGTTAGGAGGATACGTGATATGGATGAACGGATAGTGGGAATTGAGAAGACTCGAGCGGATAGTTCCAGTAGAATGGGCACTCCCCGTTCTCGGAATGAAGGTGATAGAGATAGAACATGAGATACGACACCAACCATTACCCCGGGACTAGCACATGCTTTATGCAATCCCAACCCCACAACCACTATAGACCAAAGAGTTCCACCGACGCAGGCTGAGCAGATTCAGGGAAATCTGCAGACACCAGACATTATCGACGGACCATCGACCATGTCAACGGGCCGTCAATGTAAATCGTCGTTGTGTATTTTTATGCCTCTGGTGTTGGGTTTGGTTGTGTGTTGATGCAGCACGGTAAAGTCATCGCCTATGCTTCAAGGCAGTTGCGGAAACATGAAATGAATTATCCGACCCATGATCTTGAATTGGCCGCAGTTATTCATGCACTAAAGATGTGAAGACACTATTTGTATGGCGTTCATGTTGACATTTATACAGATCACAAGAGTCTCCAATATATCTTCAACCAGAAGGAGTTAAACCTACGGCAGAGACGGTGGTTAGAGCTACTGAAATATTATGATGTGAGTATCTTATACCACCCCGGAAAGGCTAATGTAGTAGCTGATGCACTTAGCCGTAAATCAATGGGAAGTATATGTGAGGTTCCTTCGGAGAAGAAAGAATTAATTCGTGAGCTCCGCCAACTAGCCAGCCTTGGAGTTCGCCTAATTGATTCAGGCAATGCAAGAATTGGTATTCACAACCCAACTATTTCATCCTTAGATATAGAGGTGAGAGAGCGCCAATATGACGACCCTTAGTTCAGTCACTACAGAGATACCTTTCATGAGAAAGAGAAGTCGCCATTTGAAATTTCTACAGATGGAGTTCTTACATACCGAGACAGGCTATGTCTTCCTAATGTTGCGGGACTACGTCGTCGGATTCTAGAAGAAGCTCATTATTCTCGGTATTCTATTCACCCAGGAGCGACAAAGATGTATCATGATCTCAAACCAATATATTGGTGGGATGGAATGAAGAAGGACATAGCAGAATTTGTAGCTCAATGTCCAAATTGCCAGCAACTGAAAATCGAACATCAAAATCCGGGAGGATTATTACAAGCAATGGAGATTCCAACCTGTAAATGGGAAGTGATCAGCATGGATTTCATTGTAGGGTTACCTCGTTCCCGAAGCAAGTATGACTCCATATGGGTGATCGTGGACAGACTCATAAAATCAGCTCATTTTCTTCCGGTCAAAACTACATAAGTGGCAGAAAATTATGCAAGGTTGTACCTCAAAGAGATTGTGCGACTTCATGGTGTCCCGATATCTATTATCACAGATCAAGGAGCATAATTTACAGCAAAATTTTGGAAGTATTTCCAAGAAGGTTTGGGTACTCACGTAAGGCTTAGCACAGCGTTTCATCCACAAACTGATGGGCAAGCCGAACGCACTATTCAGACCTTGGAGGACATGTTACGGGCATGCGTGCTAGATTTCGATGGTAGTTAGGACGACCACCTACCTCTTATTGAGTTCGCATACAATAATAGCTATCATTCCAGTATTCAGATGGCCCCGTATAAAGCTTTGTATGGAAGGAAGTATAGATCCCCAATTGGGTGGTTTGAAGTAGGAAAGGTACATCTAATAGGCCCTGAGTTAATTCAACAAGTAGTGGAGAAGGTCAAGGTTATCCGAGATCGACTAGTGACAGCCCAAAGTAGACAGAAATCTTATGCAGACAACCGTCGGTGAGACTTAGAATTTTAAGTTGATGATTGGGTATTCTTAAAGGTATCATCGATGAAAGGTGTGATGAGATTTGGCAAGAAGGAAAAATTGAGTCTTCGATACATTGGACCTTATAAGATTGCCCGCAGGATAGTCCGAGTAGCATATGAACTGGATCTACCCTCAGAACTTGAGTCAGTCCATCCAGTTTTCACATGTCAATGCTTCGTAAGTGTCACACCCTAACTTATTAGGGCGTGATGGGCACCCGACCCTTACTTAGGGCCGAGCGAACCCGCTGACTCTCGTGATACTCATAATCTTACTAGACTCTTAAATCATGAAAAGAATGCATAATGAAAACTTTTCAAAGAACCACATGCTTTTCATCTTTCTCAAATCAAATAAAACCTGTAATCATATGAAACCTGTAATGTAATGCATAATGATACATCGGCTTACAGAGCCGCTTATAAAACTGACATATTACATACGTGACTCTGTCTGCAAAGTCTCTAACATAGAACATGATGCCACAACATGAATACTCTGACTCGGCAGCACTCCGGAGGAAATGGAGCTCGCCAATCCAGCTGGAATATCCTCTGCTAACGTCCTCTACTCATCCGGAGTACTTGCGTGGCATGAAATGCAGCCCCGAAGAAAGGGGTCGACGGAATATGTACTTGAGTATGTAAAGCATGAAATACGTAAACGGGATCGTGGTCGAATCGGGGATTACGACACAAGTGTAATAATCAGACAAATCATAACTTGCCTTTTGAAACATGTATCATGCATATACATAACGTGTCCCGGACCTCTAGTGAGGGGCTCGGTAAGTAAAATCATATCATTATCATGTCATCATATAATCATATATATATATATATACCGTACCCGGCCCTCTAGTGAGGGACTCGGTGAGTAAAAATCATATCATCATCATGCCATCATGCCATCATATATATATATATATATATATATATCGACCTACAGTGAGGGACTCGGTGAATAGAATCATCATATGCTATCCTGGCCGCCATCCCCATATCATCACATCATCATGTCATCACATCATATCATCATATATATATATATATATATATACCGTACCCGGCCCTCTAGTGAGGGACTCGGTGAACAATGCAATGAAACTGTGCACGAATACGTACCCGGCCCGGGACTCGGTGAAAGACATATTGAGGATGGCACGAGCAGAGTAGTGAGAAACCATATGCACATAAATCATCATTAAAGATTCAATGGATAAGTAAGTAGTCGACGCTCGAGAGTTAAAACGGTAATCATGTTAAGTTCTTTAAAAAAAAGTCGTTAGGACTATACAAAGGAAAATCTCGGGGACCACGGATATGTATCAATCCAATCCGGGCCCGCCCATGAAAGTTAAAATCATTATCCGTTATAGGATCATTTGCGAACATATCAAGGCAATCCGGTTCCATCTAAGAAAGTTACGGACACTTTTCAACATAAGACTCCTTTTGGAACAAAACTCTTTATACAACATTTGTAATCCAATCATACAAAGACGTAAGGACCATAGTACGACTACACTAAGATCACAAATATTAAGAAGTAAATAAGAATCATATACATGCTCGGACCTTAAGAATGGAGTTACCTCGAGGCTCGTATCATAGCCTACTTACAACTAAGACATGCCAAAAGAAGGAAAGGTTAGGCTTTACATACCTCGTCCGCTTCCTAAGCTAATCCAAACTTAAGTCCCGGCTTCTCAAGATCTACAATAACGTCGTTAGACACCAAACATTAGTCATAAGCACTTAGGAATCCGATTCCAAGTTAGCACTTTATCTACAGAAATTTGGCAAAGATTTCCCTATAAATTCAACAACCCCGAGAATTCAACTCGTTTAAATCATCAACAACAATACCAGCAACCATACTAACAACATCAACGAGTAATTCAAACGCATTCTAACATTAGTAATTCTTTTCCATATGATTCGACGACATTCCATTACATTCAATTCAACTACGTACATTCAAGACAACATCAACGTTCACACATTCAAGTACTAATCCGAAACCATTCAAACAAGTTTCAAGAACATTTCAAACAATCCGCACAATATTCCAACAACCCAACCATTATACTACCTCACCCGAAACTTTCCAATTCTAATAGGAACAACAACAACACATTTCTTTCTTTCAAATTCATCAACTACACCAACAATCCACACTTTAGCAACATTATCTTCATAAATACAAGAAACTATATTTAATTCACATTAGCTTCCAAAACAGCCCACACGATTTTATCTTCAACTTAATTCATTAAACCTTTATTTACATCATAGAATCCACAACACAACAACCAAAAATACTAAATAAAATTTAGTTCATTCCTTGTCACAAAACATCCCATACTCACGGCTCAACATCAACATGCAAAGTTTCATGAATTTCATTCGTTTCTACACACTTTTTCCTCCGTTCTAACCCGTTAAAACTCTGAATAAACTTGTTAACAATGAAAAGGAACCTTAATCTTACCTTAAGTATGCAGACACCACGTCCACCCTCTTCTTCTTGGTTGATTTTTAGCTCAAATTGAAGGCAACGCTACGTACGACACTTTTCTCTTCATGGGCTTCGGAATTCGGGGCGCGAATTTTGATCAAAATTAGTTTTTCTCTCTAGGCTCTCTTCTCTCTTTTTCTCCAGAATTTTCTGGCTGTTTTGGTATGAAAAATGAGGAGAAAGGGCTGATATTTCATTTAAAAAGGTGTGGGTAATGGGCACGACCGGTTGGGCTCGGGTTGGGCCTGGCCCACTGACCTTTCTGCCTTAAAACGTTCATAACTCCTTATCCCGATGTCGTCTGTGAACCTACGACATATGGTTCGAAATATATTTAAATTATCTACAACTTTCATTCTGGCAATATTCCCAAATTCCAAACTCATAATACCGTTTTGGCCCCTCGAAGTCAGATCACCCGAAGACGTTTTCTTAAATCGCCCTTTTGGAGGGCTTACACTCATTTTTAGCTTATGGGTCCTTCTTAGGACTTGCTCAAATTCACATGTACCACCCATATATCTCTTCATATGTCCTTTATAAAATTCCGACATGTGGGTCCCACCTTAACACACAGCCACTTTGGCCTTTTCATGAAATTTTTATTTCAACTTCTAGCCCCTAATTTCCCTTAATATTCCATACCAATAAAATTCATAAGCAACTTGTGCATTAAAATAAAATCGGAGGTCAAAAGTCTCAACCTCGTATCCCGAACTAGTCTTGTCCTTAACTTATCATGGTTAGCTCCGGATTATCCCAACGTACAAAATACGGGATATAACATCCTTCCCCCCTTTAGAACATTCGTCCTCGAATGTTCAACTAGCCTCGTAAGGTCTTATAAGGATCTCGGGGGTTCCCTTTATTACTATAACATGCAGTCTCATCTACCAATCCTATTTCTTCTTCATCTCCCCTTCAGCTTCTCAAGTTATCTCCTTCCTGTTATTATTCCGCCACAATACCTTAGCAAAAGCCACGTCTTTAGTACGCAACCTTCTTACATTACGAACAATGTAATAAAGTCCAATACATCTCGGGTTAAAGTTCTCCTTCTTGTCGGATCTCATTACACCTTTCATGGGTGATATCTCCAAATATACCCATTCGCCAATCTGGAATTCTAAGTGTCGACTGTTATACCTCGCATTTTGTGCGTATTCGGAAAATTGGAAATAATACGGAATGTTAAGAAACAAGGCTCTAATTGGATTCTACTTAATGTGCATGTGATGTTAAAGGAAATGTTGACGCGGAAATATTAAGGAAGGTTAAGGGCAATTTTGGAATTTTAAAATTAGTTTCGGAAATTACAAAAGTGGCTTATAAGTCATTGGGCCAAAATAATTCAATTGAAAAATTAAGGCCCAATGCTAAGGGTGGCCGGCCACAAGGCCAAGCCCACCCAACCTTTTAGCTAATTTTCCATGTGCTAATTAATTGTATAATAGCCCTTATCCATAGAATCTTCAAGAAACAAGAAGAGAAAACAAACACAAAGAAGAGCAAAAAATTTGAAGGCCATTCGGCCAAGAGGGTGAAAGAGGAGGACCAAGAAATCTTGCTCCCAAAATTTTTCTCTTGTGGTTTTTATACCAATTCAAGGTCCCTTTTCAACGTGGCATAGTTGGTTTGGAAGATTAAGCCTCGGCTTTGTCGCTTGGACAACTTGAGGAAGTGAAGAAGTTTGAAGAGAAAGGTAAGAATTCATCTCTTCTAATTATGTTATGAAGGCTTGAATGTGTCGTAGTGTATGCAAATGAGTTGAAAGTATAGAAATATGGAAGTTTGTATGATGGGAGTGAGTGCATGTTGATGGCCGAATTTATAGTTGATGTGTAATGTGATTATGTTAAATTTTATGTTGTATTATGATTGTGGTTATTGTGAAATTAGTATTGGAAGTGAAAGTTGAATGAAAATGAAATGGAATGGAAAGATGCATGTTGGCCGTGGCATATATAGGTGGTCAACCATGACGAATTTATTTTGTGTAATATGTTAGATGCGTCGTTGTGATCCTTGTAGTGTAATGGAAGCTTAACGATTTAAGTTTGGCATTAGAATTGCATATATGTTATTGTAGGAAAGTATATGCGTTTTAACATAGTTGATATGTGATTATGGAAATACATTGTTTGAGTGCTAGTTATGATTATTGTTGATGAATATGAGAAATGACAATGTGCTACGAACATGTTAGTTGAAGAATGGAAGTTTTGGACGAGTTATGGTTTCGGTGGAGAATTTGTATATTTTGTGAACAATATGAAAAATCATATGTAATGTCTCTAAATGATGTTGGAACAATCTTGATGGGTAATGAGCATGAAAATCTTGATATTGGTTTGGAAACGTGATGTTAGTTTGGAGGTTGTCGCTTTATGTAAAAAGAAGACTAATTGTGTTAAATTGCGATTCTTGTTGTGGATTGATGTTATTGGTTTGGTTGTTGTTGGTATTTGAGCCGAGTTAAATTCTCGGGGTGTCGTATTTATAGGGGAAGTGCTGCCGAAATTTCGGTAGCCAGATAGAAACCAAAGATTGAAATGTTAGCTTGCATGAATAGTAACTGGTAAGGATGACCATTTGCGGATTTTTGACGAAACGGGAAGTGAGTTTTGGAGAACGTCGAAGGCGCAAAAGGTATGTAAGGCTTACCTCTCCTTTCTTTGGCATGTCCTAGATGTAATAGGCTTGAATACGTGTCTCGGGGATCACTCTAATTCTAGAAATCCGACATTGAAATTGGCTACTATTCATTCAATAGAATTGAATCAAATGCTCATGATTAGTTGAAAGAATTGTCTGAACGCCTAGAACGTGCATGGATAGGATCCGATTACCCTAAAAACCCTCATAAGTAATGCCATGAGACGTATTATACGTAAGTCGTATACGCCGCCTCATTTAACCCGAGGTGGGCCCCTAGTTCCCGAGATTTTTGTTATGTTGACTTAATTGAATTATTTTAAGTAGTATGCAAGTACGATGATTGTTTTGATTGTCCCATTAAATATTACACATTATTTGGGTATAGTTGACTCGTAAGAATGACTCCGAAGTTCGTAACTTTTGTATACAATTTTGATTAATTCGGTAATTTGTTTCTACATTTTCGAAGGACGGTAAATGTAATTGTCCGTCGAGTTTTGAAAAATAATTTGTTTACTTATTTGTTCTCATGCATATAGTTATCTCACTACTCGCTCGTGCGGACTATTATGACATCTTTCACCGCGTCCGGGCCGGGCATGTATTCGTGCGGTTCCTCTCGCATTATTCACCGCGCCCTCACTGTAGGGGGGGCATGTTATATATGTATATGTACTTATGTATTATGATGATGTGATGACGGGGAGGCGGCCGGGACGGCATATGATGATTCCTTTCACCGCGTCCCTCCCTAGAGGGCCGGGGCACGTTACATGCATGTACATGATGATTTTACTTACCGCGTCCCTCGTTATAGGGCCGGGGCATGTTATGTTTGCATTTGTTCACGATGATTTCTTTAATTATGATACTCAGTCTAGTATGATTTGGGAAAGCACGTTTTATGTTCAAGGTAAGTTTTATGAGGTCCGATTATTGTACTACTTTTCCGTCCTCTTTATCTCCGTATAATTCAGTTATTGTGTTTCTTTGCTTTACATACTCGGTACATATTTCGTCACGACCCCCTTTTATTCGGGGGCATGCGTTCATGCCGCGCGGTGCGGATATACGTTCGGGTGAGCCGCCGACTTAGGGTCCCCGTTCGGCTATTTTGAAGAGCTCCCTTGTCCTAGAGCCTAGATTTCGGTACGTCTTTTGACACGTTCATGTATATTTGATCGGGGTACGGCGGGGCCCGTCCCGTCATATGTTTGTATGTTACGTTGTTTATAGAGGCACATGTAGACATAAAGTGTGGGTTATGGTTCCATCTCGTACGGTATGTGTATGTGATATATGTACCGGGCGGTTATCTACCGCGGCGGCCTTGCCGGCTCGCCTATGTATGTGTTTATATAATATGATGGCCGTGTGTGGCCTTTGTCGGTATTTTCGAGTGCGGGTAAATTTTGGTTAGTAGGAAAAAACGAGAGGAAACTCGCCGGATTTTTCTAAAATATTTGAGTTATTACTGATTGATTTTTGTTAACATATGCGATCGTGTGTTAGCACGTACGGGTGCCCGGTTCGGGCGCTAGTCGCGGCCACGGGGGGTTGGGTCGTGACAAAAGTGGTATCGAGCGGTCGGTCCTCGGAATGTCGCAGGCCGTGTCTAGTAGAGTCTTGTTTATCGGTGTGTTGTGCACCACATCTATAAACGAGGAGGCTACGAGACATTTAGGATGTTACCTTTCCTTCGATCTTAGATCGTGCGATAAGCGGTCATTATCGGATGACTTTCTTTTAACGACGACATTGTTATGTTTTCGCAATGCCTCCGAGAAAGGCGACGGTTGCCCGAAGGGCAAGTCCACGGCCGGGAGAGAGACCGAGGGGCCCGCAGAGAGTTACTAGGGCCCATGCCCAGCCCGAGCCGGAGATTGCGCCCCGGTCGGCTAGTTCCGCCACTCCATCACCGTCCGAGGAGCACAGAGCAGCAGCAGCTGCGGCACAGGAGGCGGCCCCACCGCCCGCCCCTGAGATTCGAGTGCCCGAGCCTCCAGCTCCTCAGCCTGGGGCGGAGTACAGAGCCATGAGGGACGCCCGTTCGGTTGTTGACCGAGACCGCGCGGGGACGGGTCCGCAGAGCGGGGAGCCGGGAGATGATTTTCTTGGTGGACGTGACGCCGAGAGGGCTCGATATTTTTGACACGCAATCCGCCGAGTTCTTCGGGTCAAAGCCCGAGGAAGACCCTCGAGAGTTTGTCGAGAGAGATGCGGCGTGCACGTTGCGACTTGTTAGGGCCTCCGAGACGAGTCGGTGAGTTCGCGTCGTATCGGCCGCACGATATCGCGGCCAATTGGTTTGAGTCGTGGGAGTTGTCTCGGGGTGAGGGCGCGCCGCCCACCGTGTGGGATGAGTTCGTGGAGGCTTTTCTTGCTCACTTTTTACCCCCGAGAGATTAGACGCGCCGGGGTTCACGGGTTTATACATTTAAGGCGGTGGGCAGGAGCGTCCGAGAGTACGGCTTGGAGTTCGACTCTTTAGCCGGATACGCTCCTCATATTGTGGCGTATATGGCCGATAGAGTACACCGGTTTGTTGTGGGATTGGATGATTATTTGATCGATAGTTGTATGTCGATGGCTTCTCAACCGGGCTCGCGGACATCGCCGAGCACGGGCGTACGCCCGGGGCATGGAGGAGCGGCACGGGGGACGCCAGGCCGACGGGGCGATGATAGGCGCCGGCCCGGGAGGGCTAGGTCGGCGGGGTATTCGGGGGATTCACGAGGCGGACGGCCTCGGCGGGGTATTCGGCCCGGCCGGCCAGAGTGCACCCCCGCGATTCGGGGGCGAGGAGGTTTGACGGTGCGGGTATTCGGGAGCGGGATCGAGCTCCGGAGCTTCGGGGCCACGGATGGATAGAGGTTCCGGTCGGACGAGGCCATCTATGCCTCAGTGCCCTCAGTGCGACCGGCGCCATCTGGGGGAGTGCCATCGCGTCACGGGCGC
This sequence comes from Lycium ferocissimum, assembly GCF_029784015.1. Taxonomy (NCBI): domain Eukaryota; kingdom Viridiplantae; phylum Streptophyta; class Magnoliopsida; order Solanales; family Solanaceae; genus Lycium; species Lycium ferocissimum. The sequence goes on from NC_081345.1 coordinate 76,985,589, forward strand.
TTGCTTTACTTGCGGCCGTTATGGCCATATTATGAGGATTGCCCGCGTCGAGATGGTTCGAGGTGGTATGGCCCGGCCCTCTTTGGGTCGGTCGGCGGTTCGTCCTCCTCGGCGGCTATGCGCCTGTCGGCGAGGGTACCGGCACCGGCGGGCCGTGGTAGAGGTCGCGGCGGAGCCCCCGGTTCCGGCGTCCATCGAACCGCTTGTATGCATTAGCCGGGTAGACATGATCGGGAGGCATTACCGGATGCGGCTACGGGTACATAAATCCTCACTAGAATTTATTTTCTTATATATGTGTGTTTGTGATATAATTGTGCGTAATGGTGGTGGATGGGAAACTCGAGGATTAGAAATCGGTATTTATAAACAACGGTAATTAAGGCGTGTCCATTGTTATTACGGACCCGGTGAGTATAGGACGGAAAGTAGGAATGGCCATGGGTGATTGTAATTAGGTAAAATCGAGAGAGGGCAAAATGGTAATTGTGTACGAGAGCGTCTGGAAACTGTCGACACTTTATGTTACTCCCAATTACGTGACGAAGATCCTGTGGTAAGCCGAACGCGATTATATTAGCGTTAGAGTATTTTATTTCATCGAGATTCCGAAGTTAAGCGTGCTAGAGTGAGGGAAATTCTAGGATGGGTGACCCCCTGGGAAGTTTCTGAAAGTTTCACAACTTGAGTCATAAGAAGCAAAAGAAAACTAGGGCAATCTAAAGGGATCTAGAATATCCTGAGCAGGTGGAAGTTTAGAGAGGTCGTATAGGCCGGAGAGGAGTGGACCGGGTAAAGGAAAAGGAAGATGCGTTCCGGCATTGGAGTTGGGGTCAGTTTGAGTAGTATTCAGGGGGATCTTCTGTGAGTGAGGTGCTGGCGGTTATATATGTGTGTATAGGTATAGGTTAGGGGGTAATACCCTGTGCATGACCATACGAGTGGGAGTACGGCTTCCGGCGACTAATGCGACGGTATAAGAAAGGTACTAATTGGATAAGACAATGAAGTTCAATCAAAAGAGAGTAAATCTTTATGTCATATAAAAGGGTATAATAAGATTCGACGAGGTGAACAAGTCCAACTCAGGATATATTTTTGGACCTTATTACGTTGTGCGTGAGGTAAGAATGTTGCGTAGCAAAGACGTGGCCTGGGTTGAGGTACAGTGGCGAGGTAACGACAGGGAGAAGGTGATTCGAATAGCCGAAGAGGTAACATAGTCAGGAAATGAGACTGCATGATATGACAAGCAATGAAACCCCCCCCCCAGAGACCTTTTAAGCTCCCATAAGACTAGTTGAACATTCGAGGACGAATGTTCTAAAGGGGGGAAGAATGTTATACCTCGCATTTTGTGCGTATTCGGAAAATTGGAAATAATATGGAATGTTAAGAAACAAGGCTCTAATTGGATTCTACTTAATGTGCATGTGATGTTAAAGGAAATGTTGACGCGGAAATATTAAGGAAGGTTAAGGGCAATTTTGGAATTTTGAAAATTAGTTTCGGAAATTACAAAAGTGGCTTATAAGTCATTGGGCCAAAATAATTCAATTGAAAAATTAAGGCCCAATGCTTGGGGTGGCCGGCCACAAGGCCAAGCCCACCCAACCTTTTAGCTAATTTTCCATGTGCTAATTAATTGTATAATAGCCCTTATCCATAGAATCTTCAAGAAACAAGAAGAGAAAACAAACACAAAGAAGAGCAAAAAATTTGAAGGCCATTCGGCCAAGAGGGTGAAAGAGGAGGACCAAGAAATCTTGCTCCCAAAATTTTTCTCTTGTGGTTTTTATACCAATTCAAGGTCCCTTTTCAACGTGGCATAGTTGGTTTGGAAGATTAAGCCTCGGCTTTGTCGCTTGGACAACTTGAGGAAGTGAAGAAGTTTGAAGAGAAAGGTAAGAATTCATCTCTTCTAATTATGTTATGAAGGCTTGAATGTGTCGTAGTGTATGCAAATGAGTTGAAAGTATAGAAATATGGAAGTTTGTATGATGGGAGTGAGTGCATGTTGATGGCCGAATTTATAGTTGATGTGTAATGTGATTATGTTAAATTTTATGTTGTATTATGATTGTGGTTATTGTGAAATTAGTATTGGAAGTGAAAGTTGAATGAAAATGAAATGGAATGGAAAGATGCGTATGTTGGCCGTGGCATATATAGGTGGTCAACCCATGACGAATTTATTTTGTGTAATATGTTAGATGCGTCGTTGTGATCCTTGTAGTGTAAATGGAAGCTTAACGATTTAAGTTTGGCATTAGAATTGCATATATGTTATTGTAGGAAAGTATATGCGTTTTAACATAGTTGATATGTGATTATGGAAATACATTGTTTGAGTGCTAGTTATGATTATTGTTGATGAATATGAGAAATGACAATGTGCTACGAACATGTTAGTTGAAGAATGGAAGTTTTGAATGAGTTATGGTTTCGGTGGAGAATTTGTATATTTTGTGAACAATATGAAAAATCATATGTAATGTCTCTAAATGATGTTGGAACAATCTTGATGGGTAATGAGCATGAAAATCTTGATATTGGTTTGGAAACGTGATGTTAGTTTGGAGGTTGTCGCTTTATGTAAAAAGAAGACTATTTGTGTTAAATTGCGATTTTCGTTGTGGATTGATGTTATTGGTTTGGTTGTTGTTGGTATTTGAGCCGAGTTAAATTCTCGGTGTCGTATTTATAGGGGAAGTGCGCGAAATTTCGGTAGCAGATAGAAACCAAAGATTGAAATGTTAGCTTGCATGAATAGTAACTCGGTAAGGATGACCATTTGCGTATTTTTGACGAAACGGGAAGTGAGTTTTGGAGAACGTCGAAGGCGCAAAAGGTATGTAAGGCTTACCTCTCCTTTCTTTGGCATGTCCTAGATGTAATAGGCTTGAATACGTGTCTCGGGATCACTCTAATTCTAGAAATCCGACATTGAAATTGGCTACTATTCATTCAATAGAATTGAATCAAATGCTCATGATTAGTTGAAAGAATTGTCTGAACGCCTAGAACGTGCATGGATAGGATCCGATTACCCTAAAAACCCTCATAAGTAATGCCATGAGATGTATTATACGTAAGTCGTATACGCCGCCTCATTTAACCCGAGGTGGGCCCCTAGTTCCCGAGATTTTTGTTATGTTGACTTAATTGAATTATTTTAAGTAGTATGCAAGTACGATGATTGTTTTAATTGTCCCATTAAATATTACACATTATTTGGGTATAGTTGACTCGTAAGAGCGACTCCCGAAGTTCGTAACTTTTGTATACAATTTTGATTAACTCAGAATTTGTTTCTACATTTTCGAAGGACGGTAAATGTAATTGTCCGTCGAGTTTTGAAAAGTAAGTTGTTACTGATTTGTTTGCATGCATATAGTTATCTCACTACTCTGCTCGTGCGGACTATTATGACATCTTTCACTGCGTCCCGGGCCAGGGCATGTATTCGTGCAGTTCCTCTGCATTATTCACCGCGCCCCTCACTAGAGGGCCGGGCATGTTATATATGTATATGTACTTATGTATTATGATGATGTGATGACGGGGGAGGCGGCCGGGACGACATATGATGATTCCTTTCACCGCGTCCCTCCCTAGAGGGCCGGGCACGTTACATGCATGTACATGATGATTTTACTTACCGCGTCCCTCGTTATAGGGCGGGCATGTTATGTTTGCATTTGTTCACGATGATTTCTTTAATTATGATACTCGCCTAGTATGATTTGGGAAAGCACGTTTTATGTTCAAGGTAAGTTTTATAAGATCCGATTATTGTACTACTTTTCCGTCCTCTTTATCTCCGTATAATTCGATTATCGTGTTTACTTGCTTTACATACTCGGACATATTTCGTACCGACCCCCTTTTATTCGGGGGGCGCGTTCATGCCGCGCAGTGCGGATATACGTTCGGGTGAGCCGCCGCCTTAGGGTCCCTTTCGCCTATTTTGAAGAGCTCCCTTGTCCGAGCCCGATTTTGGTACCGTCTTTTGTCACGTTCATATATATTTGATCGTGGTACGACGGGGCCCTGTCCCGTCATATGTTTGTATGTACTGTTCTGTTTATAGAGGCCTGTAGACACAAAGTGTGGGTTATGGTTCCATCTGTACAGTATGTGTATGTGATATATGTCTGGGCGGTTATCTACCGCGGTGCGCCCTTCGCTCGCCTATGTATGGGTTTATATAATATGATGGCCGTGTGTGTGCCTTTGCTGGTATTTTACGAGTGTGTAAATTTTGGTTAGTAGGAAAAAAACGAGGAAACTCTCGCCCGGATTTTTCTAAAATATTTGAGTTATTACCTGATTGATTTTTGTTAACATATGCGATACTGTGTGTTAGCACGTACGGGTGCCCAGTTCGGGCGCTAGTCGCGGCCCACGGGGTTGGGTCGTGACATCGACGCCGATTGTCGTCATATGGTTTCTGCCGTCTCTGAGCTGCTAATAGCCGTTCCCTGCTTTAATTGCCATCAGGCGGAATCATCCTGAAAGAATTTGACGCATAAATTCACCTCTTTTAGTAGCCAAGCCTAGTTCGATCATCTCGCTTAAATCATCTTATAATCCCCCTTTACTCTACGTGTAACATTCTAGGCACATTGTCTCGTGTCACTTATTTATCTTTAA
>NC_081345.1:76990344-77000404 GCF_029784015.1 Lycium ferocissimum
GGTAGAATATGGTGCCTCAAGCCTTGGTCCAAAAAAATAATTTTTCCTAGCTTTCCTACTAATTGAAAGGCCCTCGTTAACATGGAGTAGTTGGTGGAGCAAGCAAAGCGTTCGTTTTTGCGGAACATAACTCTAGCCGAGGGAGAACTAGGTGGAAAAAGGTATGGTTCAATCTTATTTTTCATGTCTCATGGATGATTTGTACATGTTGTAGTATGTAGAAACGAATGAAGTTCATGGAATTGTGGTTTTGAAGTTGGCCGTGTATGTTGAGGTTTGGCCGTGCATATGTAGTGTTGAATAGGAGTGAAGAACTAATTTCATTTAGTATATTTTGCTTGTTGTGTTGTGGATTATGTGATGAAAATGAAGGTATTACATGATACAAGTGAAGTTGGGACCGTTTGTGAGTTAATGTAGAAATTAGTGTATTGGTAATATAGTTTCTTGCATTTACATGAATGATATTGTAATATGTGGTTGTTGATATAGTTGATGAGTCTGAAAGAAAGAAATGTGTTGTTGTTGTCTTATTGAAATTTTGGAGGTTTCGGGTGAAGTAGGGCATTAATTGGGTTGTTTGAAAAATTGTGTGAATTGGTTAAAGTGTTCTTGAATATTGTTTGGATGACCTCGGATTAGTACTTGAACTTGTGAGCGTTGATGTTGACTTGAATGTATGTAGTTGAGTTGAATTGTAATGGAATGTCGTCGAATCATATGGAAAAGAATTGCTAATGTTAGAATGCGTTCCGAATTGATTATTGATGTTGCTTATATGATGGTTGGTATTGTTGTTAATGGATTGGGCCGAGTTGAATTCTCAGGGTGTTGAATTTATAGGGGACATGTTGCCCAAATTTCTGCAGAAAAAAGTAATGGCTTGGAATTGAATTATTCGATGCTTATGGCTAATGTTTGGTGCCTATTGATGTTGTTATACCCCGCGTTTTCAGAGCATGAGTTTGACATGTACCTCATCATAGTAATGGGATGTTTGAAAGGCACAAGCCATGGAAAGTACGTAACAACGAAGAAAAAGGGTGAATTACGATCTCGTAAGTCGTAATCGGGAAAGAATATTTTGAAACACGGGAACATGGCCATTATTAGTGTAATAAGTGATAAATATCATGTATGGAGAATTTCGAATATTTCGGGATTGAGCAAATTGAAGAAAATAAGTTCGACGAAAATTTGAGAAACGCGGGACGGATTTTAGTTAACTTTGGAGGCGCATATCTCATAGTATGTGGAGTTTTAAGGTGGTTCAAAGTCCTAAAATGATGTTCGTCGAGTCTAGTTTGTAATGCAACAAACCGTTCATTGATAGGACATCGGAGTAGAGAATTATAGACGTTACAAACTGAACCGTCGACGCAGAAACAGCATTCCCGCGGCACGCTACGATGCCGCTACACAGACTGCTACGATACTGTAGCTACGGTAACCGACTTCACATTCCGTTTTAAGGGACAAAAATCTCATTTTTTTTTCAGCCAAAGTTCCAAAAATTTCCAGAAAATTCAGCACAAAAAAAGGAGCAAATATACCTCACAAAATGAGAATTTTGAGTGAAATTTCAAGTAACGAAGTACCAATCGAAGTCAACGAATAGTCACGAATATAATTTCATTTGGAATTAGAGGAGCATGGGAACAAGAAAATGTTGAAGAACTAAGTGAAGAAGGTAAGTTTTAATCCTCTTTTCATATGTTATGGATGGTTTAAATGTGTTGTAGTGTGAGGAAATGGATGAAAAATCATGGAATTTGTGTGTTGAAGGGGGCCGAAAATGGACTGTTTTGTTTGGCAAAGAATGAACAAATTTTATTTAGTATGTTTTGGTTGTTGTTGTATGGATTTTATGATAAAAATGATGGTTTAATGATTTAAATGGAAGTTGGAATCGTTTGTAGGTTGTGGGAGAAGCTAATGTAATTTTAATATAGTTTCTTGAATTTATGGGATTAATGTTGTTAAAGTATGGATTGTTAGTATGGTTTATGAATTTGGAAGAAAAGAAATGTGTTGTTGATGTTTTCTTGAACTTGGAGTGCTTCGGGTGGCATTTTGTATGTTGAGTGGGCTGATTTGAATAATTTGTGAATTGTCCGAAGTGTTCTTGAAATCTTGTTTGAATGATTTGGATTAGTACTTGGACATGTGATCGTCGATGTTGGTTCGAACATATGTAGTTGAATTGAATATAAAAGAATGTCGTCGAATTATGTAGAAAGGAGTTATAAATGTTAGAATGCGTTTGAGATTGATTATTAATGTCGTTTATATGGTTATTGGCATGGTTGTTGAATTTGGCCGAGTTGAATCTCGGGTTGTTGCATTTATAGGGGAAGTGCTGCCCAAATTTCTGTAAATAAAAGTAATGGCTTGGAATTGAATTCTTTGACGCTCATGGTTAATGTTTGATGCCTATTGATGTTGTTGTAGACTTTGAGAAGACAAGACTTACGTTTGGACTAGCTTAGGAAGCAAACCAGGTATGTGAAGCTTACCCTTCTTTTCTTTTGGCATGTCTTAGACGGGATTAAGGTATGACATGATTGGTGCCTCGGGGTAACTCCATTCTTAGGTTTCGAGTATGTTTGTGATTCGTATTTGCTTTTGATGTTGGCACCCTTAGTATGGTTAGGTTGTGGTTCGTATGTCTTTGATATGATTGAGTTTGAAAAGTTGTGTAAACGGTTTTACTTTGAAAGGATCTTACGTCTAAAAATGTTCGTAACTTTCATGAACGGTATTGGATTGCTTTGAGCTCGTAAACGATTCTCATTCGTCTCTTGATATTCGTATCCTTAATGCGGTTGAGTTATGATTCTTATATCTTTGGTATGATTAGATTTTTAAGGTTTTCAAAAGAGTTTTGTTTTCAAAAGAATTTTGTTTTTCAAAAAGAGATTTGTTCCTGAACGAGTTCGAAACTACGAACGACCGTAACTTTCAGAAAGAGCTCGGATCGCCTTGATTCCTTCGCAAATGATTTTATGACGAGTAAGGACTTTGATTCTTATAGGCGGGCCCGGATTGGGTTGACGCTCGTCCGTGGGTCCCGCGACTTTTCTATGTTGGTTATAATGACCTATTTTTGAAAAAGAACCAATATGACTATCTTTCCGACCCCCGAGTATGATTACTTATTTATCGGTTGAGTTTGAAATAAGGATTTTTATGCACATGATTTTGGTACGTAACTATGGTTTTTGAAATTCGATTTGATATGCTCCCAAGGGGGATTCGGAAGAAAACCTGATTTGACTACTGTTTCGGTTTCAAACCAATAGTTCGCTTTGGTTATTCGGTTGAGTTTGAAATGATGATTTGTATGATTATGGCTACTTACGATCTGCTCGTGCGTTTTGTGTTACCTCTTTCACCGGATCCCGGGCCGGTATGTTATCGTGCGCACTATGATATATTTCGGTGTTATCTTGTGTTACGGTTCGAGCTCCTCGCTAGAGGGCCGGGTTCCGTTTATATTTGGTGTTATGCTGTGTTTGGCATTATGATGTGTGATGGGGATACGGAGATTTAAAACGTCTGGTGTTATGCTGTGTTGTGGCGCCAGATAGGGTGGCGACCACGTTCTGTCCGCCGGGTCCCACTTTGGACCGCATATGATATGTGATGATGTATGATGATACGATGAGTTTGTTCACCGATGGTGGGGCAAACCCAGTGGTGGGGCAAACCCAATGATGAGGCAAAATTCCACATTGGTTTAGGCAAATCCCACATTGGTTTAGGCAAATCCCACATCGGTTAATGTTATCTCATATGACAGAGTTATGATGTGTTTCGGTATGAGTATGATGATTATTTGCGTATGTCACTCGGTCCCCATTATGGGCCGGATACGATTTGTGTTTCGGATACAAGCCTTTGGTATTCGTTATTGTGCTCACTTTCCGTACTTCTTACTACGGTTATGATCTTGGTTTTTGTATGTTACGCTTTGCATACTCGGTACATATGTCGTCTTGACCCCCTTTCTTCGGGGGTGCGTTTCATGCCACGCGGTGTATTCGGATGAGTAGAGGATATTAGCGAGATGTTCAACCGGATTGGCGAGCTCCACTTTCTCCCGGAGTCTTTGCCGAGTCGAGTATTTATGTTGTGAGAGTCCGTTTCATGTTAGAGACTTTGCGAACGTTGTCGTGTATGAGATGTTCGTTTGTAAGCGGTATGTAAGCAACCGTATCATTATGCATTGTGTTATGAATTTCATGTGTTTACGATTTGTTATGGTTACGGGTTTTATTTGATTTGAAAAAGATGACAAACATGTTTGATTTGTCAAAAAAAAAGGGGGTTTTCCTTATGTGCTTATGTTATGATTTGCGGGCCCAGTATGGCTATGAGTATTATGACAGTCTGCGGGTTCGCTCGGCCCTAAGTAAGGGTCGGGTGCCCATCATGCCCTATCGGCAATTAGGGTGTGACAGATGTTGTAGATCTCGAAAGGTCAAGACTTAAGTTTTGATTAGCGTAGGAAGCAAACGAGGTATGTAAAGCTCAGCCTTTCTTTCTTTTGGCATGTCTTAGTTGAAAGTAGGTTATGACACGAATCTCGAGGTAACTCTATTCTTGTGATCTGAGCATGTTTATGATTCTTATTGGCCTCTTGATATTCGTATCCTTAATGTAGTCAAATTATGGTCCTTATGTCTTTTGCATGAATGGATTTCAAATGATGCAAAAAAGTTTTGTTCATAAAAGGTTCTGTAACTACGAATAACCGTAACTTTCGTAGACGAACTCGGATCGCCTCGAAACGTTCGTAGGAATTCTGGCTAGTTTCGAGGCGGGCAGCCTCAGCAGTATAGTAGATATCATTCTCAGCCAGCCCGGAGTGCACCCCCACAGTTCACGGGTAGGAGATTTGATAGCACAGGGTATTCAGGAGCTGGTCAGAGCTCCGGGGCTTCAGGTTCACAGATGCACAGGAGTTCGGGTCAGTCGAGGCCACCTTTGCCTCGGTGTTCTTGTTGTGGTAGGCCCCATCCTGGGGAATGCCGTCTCGCTACTGGTGCTTGTTTTTCTTGCGGTCGTCAAGGCCATATTATGAGGGAGTGTCCGTATGGGGGTAATCCAGGTGGTGCGGCCAACAACCTCGGGTCGATTCGGTTCATCTTCTTCGTAGCTATGCGCCCTATGGGGCGGTATTCGGACACCGCGAGCCGGGGTAGAGGCCGTGGCGGAGCTTCTGATTCTAGCGGTCCTTCGAACCGCATATATGCTTTGGCTAGTAGACAGGATCAGGAGGCGTCACCAAATGTGGTTACAGGTATATTATCGATCTTCTCTCGGGACGTATATGCATTGATAGATCCACGCTCCACCTTATCATATATATCTCCTTTTGTTGCAAATAGAATCGGAATAAAACCTGAGTCGATTGAACCATTTGAGGTAGCTACACCGGTAGGAGATTTTGTTATAGCAAAGCAAGTATATAAACAAAGGTTCGATGAATATATATAGTCGTCATACCTTGTGTTAGAACCCGTATTTTTGTACATTGGAATAATCCGGATTAATTATGATAAGTTAAGGACAAAACTATCTCGGGATACAAAGTCGGGATTCTTGACCTTCGATTTTATTTTGAGATATAAGTTGTGTATGAATTTGTTGGTATGGAACAATTAGGAAAATTTGGGACCAAAAGTGATAAAATTGGAAGTTGAAAAATCATCCATTTTCCATAGTTGGCCATGTGAGTGGATTGAGGCCCCCACACAATTTTTGTGTCATCTTTTAATTGGGACAACACATTAGTGTGGGCCAAGGGGCAAGTGTACAATTCATTTAAGTATCAAAAGATGACCACTTCATTTCATTTCATCCATAACACTTAGAAAAAAAATTGGAGATTGAAGAACACCCACAAGGGGCTGTTCTCGGCCAGCCTTAGAAAAAAAAAATCCCAATTCAAGCTCTTCCAAAATTTGTTCCTTGGTGTAAACCCACTATATTGAGGTTCCTAAGTAGCGTGGAGGTGTCGTTGGAGCGATCAACCTATTATTTTTCATCCATTGGAAACCCTAGGCTATTGGAAAGTTGAAGAAGAAAGGTAAGAATTCATTATGTTTTGTATGTTATAAAGGTTGTATGCTTGTTGTAGTATGTTATAATGGAGGAAAATCATGAAATATGGAATGTTGGAAGTGAGTTGTGTGTGTGGTGTTGGAGCCGTGCAAAATGGGTGGTTGTTGTGTTGTGTTGAAATTATGAATTAATGCCTAGTTAGTTTATTATGATCATTGTAAGGTGAAGAACGATTGAGAATCATCCATATATGTATATGTGTAGTGTTGGTCGAAATGGGTCACATTATATGACAATGAACGAATTAATATCGCTTAATGTTTTAGTCGTCGTCGCTATGAATTCTATATTGGAAATGAATGTTTATTGACTCAAATTGATGTTGTAAATGTTGCGGACTGATTTGGAGGTTGTTGTATATTTAATGTAAATTACATATTGACGAGAATAGCATTGTTAGAATGTGAATTGTGGATACAAATCATGAATTGAAAATAAGGAATGGGTTAAAGTGAGGTTCTCGGTTTGGGGCTGAATTCGGCCATGTTGGAGAAAAATTTGGGTTGTTGGAAATGTTGTATGAATTTCTTAGAAGGTCTTTAAATATTGTTGGTATGGGTTCGGGTTAGTGTGTGAATGTATAAGCGTCGACGCTGGCTTGAATGCAAGTCGTCGAATTGAATTTATGTAAGTTGTTGAATAATGGAAAAGAAAGCTATTATTGTTATTTTGTCTTTCGGATTGGTTGTTGATGTTGTTAGGTTGGTTGTTGTTGTTGTTGTTGATTGATATGGCCGAGTTAAATTCTCGGGGTAGCCTATTTACAGGGGAAATGCTGCCCAAATTTCTGTAGAATTAAGGGCAAATTTGGAATATAAGGCCAAAAAGTCTTTAGCTAATGTTTGGCATTTTATGGCTTGTTTATAGATCGTGGGCAGCCCGAATCATAGGTTGGATTTAGCTTGAGTTTGGATCACATTGGAGAGCGTTTGAGGTATGTAAAGTAACCTTTCCTTTTGGTATGCCTTAGTTAAAATAGGCTATGATACGAGCCTCTAGGAAACTCTATTCTCGCAATCCGAGCTTGTCTATGATTCACATGTGTTTCCTTGGTATTATTGTGCTAATATGCCATAACATCGATCCTTATATCCTTGGAATTCATAATTTGTAAAGATTTCATGAAAGCTGATTTTTGGTTTTAAAGCTTATTCTTTAGCGATTCCAAAAGTTCAAATGCCCATAGCTTTCACAGAAAAGCTCGGATTGCTTTGAAATTTTCGTAGGAGTTTGTATGATGTAGAATGCGTATGTTTTCCATAGGCGGGCCCAGCTCGGGTCTACACCCGTCCGTGGGTCTCGCGATGCCCTTTTATGTAATTTAGACAATTTTTGAAAGAAAATGTTGTAATGATTATTCCGATTTCAAATATGACTATTTCACTTACCTTTTGGTATATTTGCGAGATTTCGAAAGAGAACTTTTGACCATTGCTCCGATTACTATAAAATAGTTATTTTAACTACTTTATTGAGTTTGATAATACAGTTTGATACATAAGGACGATTTCGAAGGTTGTAACTTCGTGTACTAATTCGATAAATCTGAAACTTGTTTCTGCACTTTCCGATGTTAGTAAATATATTTGGTCATCGGATTTTGGAAGGTAACTTAATTATTTATTTGCTCATATGCATGTGACTTTGATACGGGATTATGATTTCTGAAGTTTGGTTTGATATGCTTTCGAGTGACATTCGGAGAAAATTTGATTTGACTAGTTCCTTGGGTTGGAAATAATGGTACGCTTTGGTTATTTTATTGGATTTGTAATAATGATTTGTATGCCGTTATGTGATATTGCCGCTGGGTATTTGGCCGCGGTATGTTATGTTATGTTATGTTATGTGATATAGCACGGGTATTTGGCCGCGGTATGTTCTCGATATTGCCGGCTTTGGGCATTTGGCCGCGGTATGTTCTGCACGATATTACCGGGTATTTGGCCACGGTATGTTATGTGATGTGATAGTGCCGCTGGATTTTGACCGCGGTATGTGGTGTGACACTGAGTCCTATGCATAATTCGTTTTCTTGAGAAAAATGTTATTAATAAGTAAACGTTTTGGTATATTTGGATATGTACTTACTTTCTGTACTTCGGCTTCGATTATGACTCAGATTTGATATATTGTATATTTCTACTTTGCATATTCAGTACATATTCCGTGACTTGACCCCTTTCTTCGGGGGCTGCGTTTCATGCAGGTGCACACACACGGCTTGAGGATCCACCGGTTTAGGACACCCTTCTCGCTATTTGAAGTGCTCCCTAATTGGAGCCTACTTTTGGTATATATTCGTTCGTTGCATTGTACATATTTGTTCGGGGGTGCGGGGGGCCCCGTCCCGTCATATGATTACTCTGTCATTCGTTTAGAGGTCGTGGACATGTTAGTGGGTTGTGCCTACTTACATACGGTTGTGTTGTATCTGTTGTGTTTGGGCGATTTCATTCGCCGTGGCGGCCTTGTCGGCCCACATATGTATATATGTTGTTTTGATGGCCCCCCGTGTGGCCTTTGTTGGTATTTTACGTAACGCGCAGGGTTATTTTGGATAGTCCGTAAAACAAAGGAAACTCTGCCGAAATTTTTCTGGAAATTATATAAATTTGGACCACAGCCTTGTCGGCTTCTGTTATATACGTGGGTGTGTTTGATATCATTTGAGATAGCGTCTGATAGGTGTGTTTGGGTGCCCAGATCGGACACTAGTCACGGCCTACGGGGTTTGGGTCGTGACAGAAGTGGTATCAGAGCGGTTCGTCCTCGGAATGTCTACAGACCGTGTCTAGTAGAGTCCTGTTTATCTGTTATAGCCCGTATTTTGTACGTTTGGATATTTCGAAGTCGTCGTGGGAAGTTAAGGACGAGATCATTTTCAAAAATCATTTTGATGTACGAGTTGTTATAAATATAACTTATGACTATTATTGCATGGGAAACATTGAGAAAGGTTAAGGGTAAAAAGGGGAATTCGCAAAATAGGTTATGAAAGTAATGCGGAAAGCTAGGGGCAAAATGGTAATATTGAGAAAAGTCGAGGGGCAAAACGGGAATTGCACATAAGGGTTCAAGAATGTTCCAAAACAAGGGGCCAACTTGGCCATGTGACAAAAATGAGCAAAAAAAAAAAAGAGGAAAAGATGACTAAGAAGTCATCCTTTTTTTAAAAAAATAAAAGAAAAATTCAAGAAATCTCTAGAGAGGGGCATGTGCCCCTCACATGCTTGGAGATATACTTATATATATATATGAGTGGCTTTCTATTTAAGACAAAAAGGATGAACAAAACAAAAAAAAAAAGAGAGCAAGAACAAAAGGCCAATTCGGCCATGGCCTTGGAAATTTGAGGTCTCCGAATTTTGTTCCAAAAATTTGTTTCTTCATGTATTTCTACTAAGTCGAGGATGCTCTTCAACGTGGTATAATTGTTGAAGCAAGAGAATCACTCTTTGGTGCAAACTTCCAACCTTAGCTAAGTAAGGGAGTTGAAGGAAAAGGTAAGAATTCATTCATTTTATATGTTATGAATGGTTTGGTATGTTGTGATATGTGGGAAAGGATGAAATTCATAATAATATGGATGTTGATATTGAAGCCGTGCATGGTGTGTATGGCCGAATATAGTGTGTTGTGTAGAACAAATGAATTGATTTTATTTAGCAATTTGGTTGTTGTGGTTGTGCATGTTTTGTACATGTTGTGATATATAGAAATTGATGAAAGATTATGAAAGCATATATGGGGGTGTTGTGGCCGAGAATGGGCTGTTTGGATGTGGAAGGAATGGACTCATTTTGCTTAGTGTTTTAATTATTGTTGTCATGGAAAATGTGATGTAAAATGAACGTTTGATGGCTTGTGTTGAAGTTGTAGTATGCGGGCTGTTTTGGAGAGTTAGTATGTTTTTAATATAATTTCTTGT